>NW_015113734.1:96480-150859 GCF_001443285.1 Poecilia latipinna
ACGTTTCTTGTTAATGGAGACTGAGAATCCATTTTATTTTTGTTTTTGGTTGTTTAGTTTTAGTTCTAAATAAACTAAACAAAATAACAGTGTTGTGTTCTTTTCAAGATAAAGTGTATCTACCTATGGCAGGAAATCGCAGGCATTATTACGTCATTTCCATTAAATCAGTGTCAAAAGGTCTTGAAACAATATTATCGTTTATTGCAATAATTTTTTATTGTGACAGGCCTAATTATCAACAGTCAGATGTATTTTGAATTGATATTGATCACAAGTCTATAGTGATATTGATATTGAAGCCAATGATACCAAACCAACATTTCTGATCATCCTAGTTGTCATTTTATTTACTAGTTCAGATCCTGAACGACTAGGTCTGGTGATGATGATGGTGATGAAGGTGACAAGGTGGTGTCTCTGTTCCAGGCGTGCGCTGCTGGCAGGCGGATCTAGACGTTGCAGTTCTGGATCAGCAGTTAAAGCTCTTCGTGTCGAGACATTCGGCTTTTCTGTCTGAAGACATCCGAGGTGAGGAACAAAGATCCTCTATTTACACAAGGTGCTCCTCTCGATACATGGGTAGAACTATTAGCCCCGCCATCATCGGGTCGCTGAAGGACAGTTGGACACCTGAGGAACTAAAGTGGGCGGAGCTTTGTGATGAGGTGGAGCTTGCTGCAAGTGAGTGTAGATCAGCTGCTGCCTCAGTGTGAGCAGACCGACCAGAACCAGAACTTTACTGGCCCTCCTGCTGAAGAACGAGAGTGTGTGTGTGTGTGTGTGTGTAAGCTCATGAACCGGGTCAGCTGAGTCTCTGCTGAGCCGCCTGCAGGAAAATCGGGCAATTCCACCGCAGTTCTGGTTCTGACCCAGTTTCTGAACCACAAGACCAATGAGCAGAACCAGGCGCTGCCATTCTGTAACCAGGTTCTGGTTCTGACCCAGGGCACGGTCTGTCCAATTCTTCCTGCTGTGTAACAGATGTTCTGTTGGTCCTGCAGGTCAGCGGACCCTGCAGCACCGGGGAGAGGTTCTGGACACCCAGGTGGTTCTGAACCCGACCCAGAGCTTGGTCTGCTCAGAGGTGAGACTCTCATTGCATCTGCATCTCCTCTGATGGACTCTAACGGACCTGTCGGTTCTGTTCAGGTCCAGCGGCTCCTCTGCGACCCGTCGCGCCACAAGCTGCTGGTTCTGGCGGGTCAGTGCGTGGAGAGCAGCGGAGAGCTGGTTCTGCAGCAGGGCGGATTCTCCAGCCGGGATCTGGCCCAGATCTTGGCCGGTGACGAGGTGAGCGGTTCTGATAATTAGAACCAGCTTGTTCTGATGGTTAGAGTCAGCTGGTTCTGGTCTGTTTGGTAACAGTTGTGTCTCTGGTGCTGCAGGTGGTGGAGCTGCTGGGTTCTACTGACCCGGTTCTGAAGGCCCGTCTCACCCTCAGCTGCCCGGCCCATTGCCTCTGGACCGACTCGGAGCTGCAGAACCTGCAGGTCCCGGTCTGTGTGCGGGTCAACCCGGGCCCAGTTCTGCCGGAGATGGAGGGCCTGCAGGAGTTCACAGAGTACCTGTCGGAGTCGCTGGAGCCCGGCTCACCCTTTGACCTCCTGGAGCCACCCGGAACCGCTGGCTTCCTCAAGCTGTCGCGGCCCTGCTGCTACGTGTTCCCCGGCGGCCGCGGTGACTCCGCCTTCTTCGCCGTCAACGGCTTCAACGTGTTGGTGAATGGCGGATCGGACCCACGCGCCTGCTTCTGGAAGTTAGTCCGGCATCTGGACCGGGTCGACTCGGTGCTGCTGACCCACATGGGCGAGGACAACCTGCCGGGCCTGAACGCGTTGCTGCTACGGAAGGCAGCCGAGCGGAACCAGGAGGACGGGGACAACCGGGTGAGGAACCTGGTGTCCCCGGAGCTCGGTGTGGTGTTCTTCAACGCTCCCGGCAGACTGAAGTCCGTCCATCCAGAACCAGGCTGGCTGCGCGGCTGCGACCAGGCGGCTCTCGCCCTGTTGACCCTCCAGAAGCTGGGAGTGACTCCAGAACCTCTGAGCAGGCCTGGCGGGCCCTCCATAGAGCCACTGATCCTGTTCCAGAAGATGGGAGTGGGCCGGCTAGAGCTGTACGTTTTGAACCCAGTCCGCGGGTCCAAGGACCTGGAGGCTCTGATGCAGCTGTGGCCCAACGGAGCAGACTCTGGAGCTGCTGAGCTTCCTCTGACCTGCCGGGTGTCCATCTGCGCCCTGCTGGTTTGGCACCCATTCAGAACCCAGGACCGGATTGTCCGAGTTCTCTTCCCCGGCTGCACGCCACAGGCCAAGATCCTGGATGCTCTGGACAAACTCGCTCATCTGGACTTCCTGAAACAGCCGACTGTCAGTCTGGAGGCGATGGAAGCGTCCAAAATCCAGAAGCCACTAAGCCGCCAAGAGAGTCGCGAAAGTCTCAAGTCCCAGTCCAAAGACTTGAGACCCAACGGTGCCTTACAGAAAGATAGACGGTTTGAAGTCCGAAAACCTGAGCTGAAGACTAAGACCAAAGCAGGAGGGGACGCCATGACCAAGGATGCAGAAGAAAAAACCCAGATAAAGGACGCAGATCTGAAACCGAAGACCACAAAAGCTGCTGAGAAACCAAGTTCAAAGAGGGATGGGTCAAAGGAGGACAGGAAGGATGTGAAGAAGAAGGATGAGAAGGTGTCTGCTGCTTCTGGGAAGAAGGAAGAGGCCTCGGAGAAGAAGAAGGAAGCTCCAAAGAAGGACGCCACAATTCTTAAGACCAAGAAGGAAGTGAAACCAGAACAAAAGAAAGACAACAAGAAGGACGGTAGAACCGAGGAGAAGAAACCGGCAAAGTTACCAGTTAAAGAAGTAAAGAGAACCAGTGGAACCACTTCCTTAACCGGAGCTACTGACCAAAGAAAAGCTACGTGTAAAACCGGCAGTGGGAAGAAGGGTGGGACCCTTCCAAAGAAAGATGCCTTCAACAAGGAAACGAGAGGAAAGTCGGGATCCCAGGAAAACCAGAAGACATTAACAGCCGAGGACACGACGGTGGAGTTTAACAAACTGGAGGATGCCAACGGGAACCGGGGCCCAAAGACTGCAGGGGCATCCGAGGACACTTCCCTCAATGGGAACCAGATCTCCACCACGGAGAGTCCAGAGAAGTTCCGCTCTGTTGAGACTGATTCTGTTGGCGCCACCTCACGCATCACCAGAACACCAAAAGGTGACCTCAGCGTGAACTTTGACCTCAGTCCAGCAATGTTCCAGGTTGCAGAGGGTTCTCCCAGAGTCCAGGAAGAGAAGACCCTGGAGCCGTTTTCTCCGGCAGACTCTGCTCCGACCAGTGCCGGACACACTCCCTTCCACCCGTCCCCTGAAGACACGCCGGGTCTCAGGAGCCCGGGTGCCCGGGGATCCAGTCTGGGCTTTGAAGACTACAACCAGGGCGGGTCATGCAGAACCTCGGAGGTCAGCTCCCTGCCGGAAGGTGTGGAGAACTCCACATCGTCTCAGGATAAATGCTCCAGCCTCCTGAGTCCGGCCAGGGACTCCTCCCAAACCATGACGTCCATGCCGGCAGAGGTTGGCTCCCCTCACTCCACCGAGGTTGATTGTTCCCTCTCGGTCTCCTCAGAGCCGGTTCCCTCTGTCGGCACCTCAGACTGCACCAACACGGTTCTTCCTGGCGGGCCCACCCAGAACGGACGCTGTGGTTCCAGGGAGAATGTCCGCGGGGTGTCGGGACTCCCCTCCGAGGTTCCCCACGATGTTGACCTCTGCCTGGTGTCCCCCTGTGAGTTCCAGCACCACCCGACTTCCGGTGCCTCATCAGACCTATCCGACAATGACCCCTCCCCTCTCACCTCGGCCTGCAGCCAGGAGACCCCACCCACTTCGGTCAGTGATACTCTGCCGACTGCCACGGACTCCGACATGCCCCCCAGCACCGAGGAGTGTTCCTCCATCACCGCTGACCTGGACTCTGATGAAGACTCTGGCTTCCTCCGTCAGGCCAGTGATCTTCCCGGTCAGCGCTTCCTGCGGCGGACGGGACTTGACCCACCACCAGCACCGGTTAAAGACCTGCCCCCTCTGCCGCTGCAGCGTGGCGCCTGCATGGCCGACTCTGAGGCTGACCGTGCCCTTAAGGCGTCCGGCGCCAGAAAGAAGCCTCTGCAGAGAACCACATCAGGAAGCAGCCGGTCCAAAGCCGGTTTCCCCGGCTCCCTGAGGACCGGCCTCGACTCAAAGCCTTCGTCACGGAGTTTGCCTGGTGGATCCAAGGTCATGTCTTCAAGACTGTCAGGTAGATGAAGTCCTGAGAGTCTTTAGATGGTTTCAGCCTGATCTCTGGACAAACCAGAACCAAACAAAAAGTCAGTTTCTTATTGGAGCCTTTAGCCTCCAATCAGAAAGTCTGTTTCTTCTTTCGGTTATGTTCCTGCAGGAAACAGGAATTTATCCTCAGCTTCCATGTTCATGTTTTCAGTTTAGTCCCTATTTAAATCACACGTGATGAATGTTATGACTTCTGGTAATGTTTGGATTTGCTAATATTTATCTGGATGTCAACTAATTTCTCCTTTGGGATCAATAATGTAGAATCTGATTCTCACTCTGCAATCTGGTGGTTTAGAAAATCCCTTTGGCTCCCTCTGCTGGTCTCTGACTGACACATCCTCACCTGCTCCATCTCACCTGTTGACCAAAATACTGCTTCCTCTGAAACAACCCTCTTTGTTCGGTTCATGCCAGGTTCTGCTGGTCCTGAAGGTCCTGTGGTTTATGTGGACCTGGCTTACCTGCCATCTGGTTCCGCCTCCTCCACCATCGACCACGGCCTGTTCAAACGTCTACGTGCTTCGTATTACATCATCAGCGGCGACAACCCCGCGAAGGAGGCGGCGATGAGGAGGATCCTAGACGGCCTGCTGGCGGGGAAGAGCACCTGGCCCGACGATCCGGTGGGTGGCGCCATCCCGAACTTCCTCTCCTCCAGATTGGACCTGCCCTCTGATCCGTTTGTCCCCCCTCACTTTCAGGTGACCCTCATCCCCACCTTTGACTCGCTGGCCATGCATGAGTGGTACCAGGAGACGCACGAGCGGCAGCAGCAGCTGGCGGTGACGGTGCTGGGCAGCAACAGCACCGTCGCCATGCAGGACGAGACCTTCCCCGCCTGCAAGGTGGAGTTCTGAGCCAGGCTCCGCCCACCTCCTGGCAGGACGCAGCCGCTGTACCTTCTGAGCATGCTCAGTTAGAAACGTTTGCTCCCTACTTTCTTCACCTGTGTGACATCATGGTCCCCCTCACACCCACCCCCACTGGATCAGAACCAGCAGCTAGAACCCGTCCTGTGGATCAGAACATGGATGGTTGAGCCGTTTTGACTAAAACAGTTTGGATTATGATTAGCATTAAACGCTACGATTAGCCCGCCGCTCAGTGTCAGCATCATGTTAAAATCTTGTTCCCTGATGAAATCAGACATCGACATAATCACCATGTAGCCGCACCGTTTCCACGGCAACGCCACTAAAGCTACAAAACGCTACATTTATCACACACCCCACGTTCACCGCAGGAGCAGAGGTGAAACATCGAAATGAAACATTATAAAACACAGTAAAGAATCATCGACCAAATCATTGTAACAAAATATAATAATTTTAAAAAAAAACCTGACGCATTAAAATGAAACGCTGTAAAGAAATGTAGACGGGAAGAAAACCCAACTGGATAGCCATGCTAATGCTAAAGCTAATGCTAAGCTAGCGACTATTCGTCATAGTGAAGAGCAGAACTTTTTATGAAGTGTAAGCCAATAAGCTGCTGCGCTGAGCCAGCTCTGCTAGTTCTGCATGTTCCAATGCCAACACTGATATCAACAGCCACGCTGGTTCTGCTATGGTTCTGGTTCCGACCGACCCAGTCGATCCCTAGGTCTTCATCTGCTGATGAACTGGGACTCTGCTTCTGACTCGCCAACTGCTGAACAGAACCCAGTAATCATGGTTGTGCTGCGGTTCTGAAAGTCTCAGGTTCTGTTAGCGGTTCTGTTCCTCCTGAAGGTTCTAACCCGGTAGGCGGTTGAACTGTTTTCTGGTCGGTTCTGATGCCTCCCCAGGTTCCGTCCACGCTGCCTCCGGCTGCAGCAGCAGTGCATCCTGGGAGCTGTAGTCAGTGTTTCTGCCTGTTTTAGTGAATCCTGACTGAATTCACCTATTTATTTAATTTAACTGTGATGTCACAAAGTGTCCTTTAGGGCGGCGCCGTCCGTCCGGGCCGCTCGCCGCCTCTTAAAGCTGCAGACTGTTTTTATGCTCTTGATGGAACCAGAACCTGCTAATGTGGTTCTGGAGTGCCGTTGGATCCTTTAACCCCGCCCCCTCACCTGTCTGCTTCCTGGAACACTAAGGATGACCTTTCAGAATAAAAGTAGCTGTTGAACAGAATCTGTGTGGACTTTTATTTTGAAAGAGTGGCGTTTCAGAAAGTTTGATTTCCATCGGATCGTCGGATGCCCAGCAGAACCAGACAGAGCGCCGGGTACCTGGCCAGGTGAGTAGAACCAGAAGTGCTCTGGTATCGTCTGATCGGGTCCAGAGCGGTTCTGGTTCTAGTCTGTGATGAGTTCTGGCCGGGTCTCAGACCCTCAAAAGAGATGGAAGAACTGGTTCTGATCCGTTCAGAATGTTTCTCTTTCAGCCAGTAATCAGTTCATCGTGGTTTGGGCGGTTTGGGCTTTCTGCAGCAGGTTCTTCAGCTGCTGGTCGGTTCTGGTCCGAACCCAGTTAAACAGGAAGTCAATCAGAGAATGACAAACAGCTTCAGTTACTTTTATATTTTATAATTATTTGAAAACATCCAGCTTTAAAGAATTATTAGATTCATTTTTTCTTAGTCTCTCTGAGGCCCCCTGGTGGCTCCCAGCGGAAACCACTGGTAACCTCTGCCCTCCTGATCCTGGGTCTGGTCCTCTAAACTTTGACCCCACAGTCAGAGCTGCTCCTTCCGAAAGATGAACAGAACCTTGTGGAGGTTCTGGATCAGGATGATCTCCGGTTCTGGGTCCAGTCGGAACCGCTCCGTCATGGCGGAACCCTGAAGCCCCGCCCCGTATACGCCCCTTCCGGTGGGCGGGGCCTGTTTTGACTCGGCTGGTTCTGCTGCAGTGGTGAGTCAATCTTCATCTCTCCTCCACTTCTTCTTCTACTTCTTCTTCTTCTGTTGTTTTAAAATATTTTTACTTTGATTTATTTCGGATTAATTGCGCCCGTGCGTCTATACGTGCATGCGCTGTGACGTCATTGTGCGGCACCGGACTTTGCAGCAGAACCGATCCCGGTCCGGTTCGAGGCGGGTCGGAACCGAGCGTCACTCCGGGCCAGGATTTACTTTTCGAGCGGAATGATCCGATCAGGGATCAATGAGCTGCAGCTGGTATCAGTTATTGATCAGTTTACTGACATTGATGTGACGCATCAAGGTGGACACCTGCAGGCAGCACGACTTCCGGTGAGGTTTTCAAAACAAAAGCGGAGGGGGTTGTAGGCCCTCCACCCCCCTCCGCTCCACCACAGCTGGTGTTCCACAGGCCCAGCGGCTCTCTGAGGTCATCTCACCTGGAGGTCAAAGTTCATCGCGAGCTCAGCTGCAGGAACATCAGCAGAGGTTCTGATCCGACCTCCTGCAGCCTCAAATGGGTCAGATGAGGTTCTGGAGTCCAGCAGAACCTCTCTGGTGCTGTTCTGACTCTTATTTTGAAAGGATCTTCCTGTTTCCTGATGGGTGGGGCGGAGCTTCCGGTCAGAACCAGAGCAGGCCAATTTTGACCCTCTGGCTGTGGTTCTGGTCCTGAACATCCAAGTAAAAAACTGTTAGTTTCTCTTGATCCGAACAATCAGAACCGGATCGGTTCTGATTGCTGTGAGGACTCAGAACCTGAACCTGAACTTTAGGTTTACCATCAGACCCAAGTGTGACCCAACTCTTTTTGTGTTTCAGCGCCATGGAGGCTCATCAGAACCGTCTGCAGCAGCTGGCGGTGAGTTCTGAACAGAACCGACCCAAAAGAACTAGAACTGGTCCTCACTGCGAACCAGTCCGCTCATCAATTAAGCTGATTGAAAACCAAACAGACTTCAATCAGAACCGGTCGGTACCCGACCCGGTCGGAGGTCAGGCTCTTTGAAGGTTCCGTAGAACCGGACCGGGTTTACCTTGGTTCTCAGGAGAAATGGGCTGGTTCTCTGCCTCCAGCGGTTGGGTCCGATTGATGCTGGTATTGATCCGGTATGGATGCAGTCCGGGAAGATTCTGCATTCAAACCGGGCCAGCTTTATTCAGAACCACTCAGAGACAAATGCACTGGCAGTTGGCCAGCACTGCCAGTGCCTCCACCCTTTCAAAATTACAGCCTCAGATACACACAACCTCTGACATCAGGGCACTGACAAGTTGTGAGAAGTTCTGGTTCTGGTTCTGGTTCACTGAGGCCAAACTAACTCAGTCTCCCATCATACCTCAGGAAAACAGGAAGTGGCAGACGGAGATGGAGAATAAGCGGCGCCAGCTGGAGGATGAACGGAGAGCTCTGCAGCACCTGAAGGTCGGTTCTACTGGTAACCATGGCAACTCACCAGATGTCTGCAGGCTTTGATTGGCCAAGGTCAAAGGTCAAAGGTCAAATTATTTTTAAGTAAAAAAAGTCCATTTGAGTGCAAGTCTTAACCCTTCTTTCAAACATCGGATTGTGGCTATGTCTGAGTGGGCGTGGCCTAAATGGAGCTGGTGTTCATTCTGTTGTTCAAAACAAACATGGCTGCCAAGTCAGTCTGGGTAAGAGTACCAGCAGCTGGTACCATTTGCTGGTACCAACAGACGGCACCAGCAGACGGTACCAACAACAGAGCCATGTTGTCTGTTGTCACCTGAAGGTGTCGCTGTGTCTGTCTCTTCAGTCAAAGGTTCTGAGGGAGCGCTGGCTGCTGGAAGGACCCGCTGGACCGGACCAGAACCAGGACCCAGACCAGGTCCTGAGTCAGCTGGAGGAGGACGAGGCCAGAACCAGAACCCTGGAAGAGTCCATCAGGAGGTCTGATCTGGTTTCACAGCGACTTTACTAGTCCTTCATTATACTACGTTAATTTGTGAGTTTATTGATTGGTTTGTTTATTTTCGTTAATTTCTGTTTATTTTTGTTTATTTCTGTTTATTTTTGCTTTTTGCCTGCAGGTTGGAGCAGGAAGTTTCTAGTCTAGAAACTGGACTTGTCTCTCAGACCATAACACACTCTGTTGTGAGTAACTACGCTTGCTCAATCTCACTGGGATTGTTTTATTTTGAAATGTCTCAGCTGTTTCATGTGTGTTTGAAACTTCCTGTCTCTGTTTGTGCCTCCAGGTGATGTCAACACCTGACCCAGGTAACTACTTATTCTCTGCTTCTTGCTGTGTTGCTTCTACATCTAATTCATGTCTCTGATCAGCTGTTGAGGTCAAAGGTCACAGCAGAATGGAGCAGGGTGGAGCTAAGCCGTCAGGTCAGGTGATCCAAGGTGGGAACGGTTACACCAATCAGGATACAGTAATCAGATTGCAGTAAAGAATGATGACATCACATTCTGTCTCTGTCTTCCCCATTTGTCCCATGAGACCATGCAGAGGTCAAAGTTCAAAAAAGTGTTAAAGTCAGTAAACCAAGAGAAGCCCGGGGTGAGATGAAGAAAGGTGAGTCAGATGTCCAGCATGTAAACTACACCTGAACAGGCCAGCAGGTGATCTACACCCTAATAACGTGTTAACTACAAGTTTATTACATGTCAACTACACATTTATAACTTGTTAACTACCGGTTAAGATGTTACAGGTTTTACAATGGCAAACCAACAGGTGACCTCACATTAGCATGGCTTTTCAGGATTAAAACGTGCTCACTACAGCTCTGCAGTGTGTTAACTATATGTTTATAACATGGTAACAGATTTACAAAGTGTTAACGGCATAGCATGTTAGTTACAGAATTATTACTAGTGTTGTGCTATGATGACCATAGTTTTAATGTCTTTACAGGTTTACAATATGATAACTACAAGTGTTGTGTTAACTACAGGTTTATAACATGATAAATAGTTGCATTAACATATTACGTACAGCTTTATGGACCTGCTAACAGATTTGTAGCCATAGCCACCATTAGCTTTCTGTCAATATGTTGTAATTCAGTTCCAGTTTAGAAATGCATACCAGGTGATCCAGACTGCTGGTTCAGGAGGTCAGAGGTCAGGGTGGTGCTGACATCATGAGTTCTTGGTTAGCATCTTTCTCTAACAGCTCTTTGTTTCTGTGCTAACTCTTGTTTCATGCTGTACCTCCTTCACACTGTTAACCATGTGCATCCTCTCTGACTGCTTCCTGTCCTCCACTTCCTGTCCTCCAGCCATGTACTCAGTGGAGATTAAAGTAGAGCGGGACAGAGTGACGGGGGAAACCAGAGTTCTTTCCACTAACACCAAACTTCCTGTTGACCTCTCTGATCAAGGGGTCAAAGTTTATGAAGATGAACAGAAAGGTGAGATTTAACAGAAAGCTGAGGGTGCTTTAGGAGAAGAGACAAGGGGCCTGAGGAAGAGGAGGAGGAAGATGGCTTCAGATTTAACATGAAAACTTCTGGTTGTTATGACTCTATGTCCTTCTCCTAAAGTTGCTGCTGGCATCACAATGATGCAGCTGAGCAACAATCTGTTCTGCAGCTGAGGGCAGCGCTGCAGTGGTGCATGGCGTGATGTCATCCAGTGCTGCATTGCTATTGGTCCTTCAGCAGCAGGTGTGTCTAGTGTCCCTCTAATGTCCCCGTCCCATTCCTGTCCCCGTCTCTGTCCCGTCCCCGTTGTTCCTGTCCCGTCCCTGTCCTCATCGTCCCCGTCTCTGTCCCGTCCCATCCCGTCCCGTCCCTGTCCTCATCGTCCCCGTCTCTCTCCCGTCCCGTCCCTGTCCCTGTCCCCATCCCTGTCCCCAGTGGTCCATGAGATGAACGGGGACGATGCTCACCTGCTCAGCTCCGTTGAGGTGGAGGAGCTAATTCACAAAGCTGATGAGGCCTCGGTGATGTCACACTCCGTCACCACGGCAACCTCCCTGCCAACAGGAGAAGTCCTGAGGGAGTCGGGCCTTCCGCCAGAACCAGAACCAGGGTCCACATGGACCCCCAGCCATGCCCTGGCTGCCACCACAGAGATCACGGGGCTGGAGGCGGTGGCCGGCGGGGAGCCAGAGGTGGCGGAGGCCAGCGCTGAGAACCCGGTTACCATGGTGTTCATGGGATACCAGGAGGTGGAGGACGAGGACCAGACCAGGAAGGTTCTGGGGCTGCAGGGCACGGTGAAGGCAGAGCTAGTGCTCATCGATGACGGAGATGGAAAGGTAGATCCACCTGCCTCTGCTGCCCCGCCCTCTGCTGCCCCATCCTCTGCTGCCCCGCCCACACCGACCAAAGCTCCAGAAACGGTGATGGCAAGCAACGGAGAGGCGGCGGTGGAGGGAAGGGCGGTAGCAGGGAAGAAGAAGCAGCCGTGTAAATGCTGCAGCATCATGTGACTGAGACTGAACTAACGCCGCCCACTCCACCTTTCCCTTTAACATGACATCACTTCCTGTTTTCTGCTGTCACTTCAACACACCTGCTGTTTCCTGCTGAGAACACTTAAGTACATTAGCATTAGCATGTTAGCATTCCACTCTCCAGGTGTGTTCACATGTATGCCTGTCTGTTTTCTAAAAGAGGAAATAAACTGGAGTAACCGTGAAGCAGTGTGTGTGTGTGTGAGTTGTTGACTGGTGATACTGGTGATACTGGGGTTCCAGCTACTCCCAGCCTTGGTGGCTCTCAGATTGTTTCTCATTTTCTGGGTTTTTTCTCTCTGATGGCCCGGTTGGGTGTTCTGGCCATCAGAACACCCAACCTCACAGCAGAACCAAAGCCAGAACCGGGTAGAGTACTGCCTCAGTTAGCGGACCCAGACTGTGACTCCATCAGAACCCGTGGCTCCATGCAGACCGGCCGGCAGTGCCATCAGCTCTTCCTGTTTCTCTTCTTCTACAGAACCTGTAGGTGGGCACCAGCGCCTGGGACCTGCTGTCACCATGGTAACCACCAGGCGGAGGCCACCCTGGAGGTCATCTGTCACGATGAAGGTCTCCCTGCTGCACCCTCTTCACCTTCTTCTTCTCTTCCATTGATTTTTTTTTCTCTGACCTTTGACCTCTTGCTGTCTTTTCTGGATTCTCTCTTATCCTCTGAACTGTAAGTCATGGATCTTGTCAGCTGCTTTCTGAACGTAATGGATCCAGTTTATTCTGATCAGACTGGTCAAAGAAGAGCCATGGGTCCCCCAATGGGGCCCATTGTGACCCCAATGGGGCCTGTGCAGCTGAAAACAGCTTAGATTCGGGACCATTGCACTCCAGAAGTGAAGGGAGCACTTCCTGTATGTAACAGTCACCGTTTCTATTTTCTCTTTAAATCTGTGATACATCTTCATCTTTAGGAAGGAGTTTCACTCTCAGCATGCATTTGATCTTCTGTCTTTTATTTACTTCAGCTCAGCTCACAGTTCTTAAATTCTGTATCTTCTAAATCTGCTCCCTAGTTGCATCTTTTCGGGTCTACTACTACCTCTAGTGGTGTGAGTTGGTAACACAACTGATATCACTAAGTCAGAATACAACAAAGTCTTTATTATTAATTCTGGCATTAATAATATGGCACCATAGAAGATACATTCTCTAATAAAACAACATAATATTAAAATTTTCTTAAGGATGTAGCCTAACCCAACTTCTCATTAATGCAAATGCAGAACCATCCAATCACATGGTAGCATCTCAAATGCATTTAGGCATGTAGACATGGTCAAGACGATCTGCTGCAGTTCAAACCAAGCATCACTCAAATAACCACTCGTTACAACCGAGGTGTGCAGAAGAGCATCTCTAAACGCACAACACGTCGAACCTTGAGGCAGATGGGCTACAGCAGCAGATGACCACACCGGCTGTCAGCTAAGAACAGGAAACTGAGGCTACAATTCACACAATCGTCAACAAAACTGGATAATAGAAAATTGGAAAAACGTTACCAGATGAGCGGTTCCGGCCCAAGCCTCCATGGGGCCCTAAGCGAAATGTGGTTTTGGGGCCCTCTAGTTCTGCTGCCAACGTGGACTGGCTGCAATCAGCAGTTCCATCATTAGATCATTCACACACCTGCTATAAACTGATTGCATCTCTAGCAGTGCTGTTTACACTATTTACATGATCAAAAGCCTTAGTGGAGTCTAAAATACCGTAGAATTTTTGCTATTATAATTATTCAGTAACTCTTTTAGGCCATACATACACAAATCAGTACCATGCTTGGACTTGAACCCAAATGATTGTCTGTAGACATTACTGTCTTAGCAAATTTTGGCAAAAGAATTAGTTCAAAGACTTTAGATCGTGTACTTGCTAATGCAATAGGTCTATAATTATCAGAGCTGCCAATTTTTCCAGCTTTGTTTTTAATCACTGGAGATAAGAATAACATTCATCAAGGTATTGGGAATAAAACCATGCATAATAAAACCGGTGAAACACGGGGCAAGAAGAGGGGCTACCCTCGAACGTGCAAACTTGAGATGTTCAGCTGAAATAAGATCTGTTCCTATAGATTTATTTACGGACAGATATTTAATTGCCTGATAGACCTCGTGTGTTTTGATAGTTTCTACAGTGGTAATGTAACATAGTTAAAATGGTTCAGGTTAAATCCTGCTAAAATCTGCTGGTAAAAAGTTGTATTGCATTCACCCTAGAAAGAGCGGGGTATTATGGGTAATCCTCAGAGCCATGAGGATCACTGACGATGTAACGTGTCTCTGCTATGTGATAAAGAAATATTATTTATGCATTTTGTGAAGTGTGTTTGTGGTTTTTGTTTTTGTATATTGTTTAAATATGTTCGGTCTGGGTCACGCTAGTTCTGTTATGTCGTTTTTGTTGTGTTTGAGAATGTTTAGTTCCTGGGAAAGTGCAGTGGGAATTTCCCACGTGATAACATTATGGCTCCTCCTTGCAGGAGCTGGTTTACCCCAGACTGACTTTACCTCCATGCCCGTTGTGTGAAATGCAGGTAGGTTTTACCAAATCTCCTGTAGCAGATGGTTAGCATCAGACTGAGTTTTATATTAACAGTTTTATATAATGATATGGTTCATTTATGTTTCTGCATTGTTCTAAAATGCAATGTTATACAAACTAAAATATAAAAATGGCATCCAGTAAGTAAAATGTCAGCATTTTATTTTATTTTTCAGAACATTTTAATTAGTTACTTTATTTTCTCTGAAAAAGAGACTCACTGGTTGTTCTTTTATTGTAAAACAAAATCCACTATGCGATCACTGTAATTTTAAATTATTTTATTGTGGTTACTGTATTATGGGTAATCCTCAGAGCCATGAGGATCACCGACGAGGAGCTGGTTTTATCCCAGACTGACCTCACCTCCATGCCCGTTGTGTGAAATGCAGATGGAGAATTAAAGAAACAGCTGATTCCAACTTGAGCAGCTCCTTGTCATTCATTGCCAATGATAGAAGCCACCAGAACCACATGGGCCACACTAACCTGGTCAGCCTGGAAGGGTTCACTCTGAACACAGGTGAATAGCTTGCTGTAATGGTGTTGCCAAAAATCTACAATCATATTCGCCCCTGAAGTGCCATCGACAGTGCAAGGGAGAGAGGATTTACTATTACTGATAGTTTTAACCTCTTTCCAAAAGTCTCTAGTGTCTTTACCTATAAGCTTTCTTGCCAAGGAATCAGCCCTCATGGTTTGCTCATTCTGTCTAATGAAGCGTAGTGCATATTTGTATTTTGCATTACATAACTTTTTCTGTTCAAATATAGGACCCTGCCTAGGTTTACCTGCTAGAGCCCAAGAAGTAGTAGCTTCACGGGTTTCGCTGTGGTATTTAGACACATATGTGTTCCAACCTGGTCTATTTTTAATCTTCATACTACCTTTATTATAAGGCACGCTAGCTCCCAATAACGCTTCCATTATGTCAGAATAAAATTCAATTATATTGGTTCTATTTCAATATCAGAGCAGTTACAGTCTATACAATTAACTGCCTCTCTTAGTAGTTTAATGGCACATAACAATTGATCAGTTTGGGCATAGTAATGAGCTATTTGTTCAGTAGATAAAGAAGACCAGTCTATACGTGTCTGATTATGATTGCTGTTTGCATATACAGTTGCGGGTATATGATCAAATCTAATGGACACCTCGAAGGGGATGTGATCAACAGTGGACACATTGTATAAGATATTAATGTAAAATAAAGCAGCATGAGCATCTGCTGTAGTGATACAGTGGTCCAACCAAGGCGTATTATGCCAGGCTTCACTTATATAGGTGTAACTTGCAGCTGGCAAAAGTTCTTTACTTGACAATATTAGATTAGAATTTGTACAAAAATGATTCAGGTGTTTAGAAAACAGCGAATTTTTATTTGATATTACTGCATTCATGTCACCCATAACATAAATACTTTTTGACTTCTCATTTTGCATAAAAGAACTAATGTAAGCAAGTTTACTAAGGTATTCTTCATTATGATGACATTCATGTGGAGTATAGACATTTAAAATAATAAATTCTTTGTCATGCTGTTTCACGTGTACTGCAATACACCAGTCCACACCTAATCTAATGACATGTATCACCGAGTCCAGGCTTTTTTTCCATAATATAACCACTCCTCCTGGTACCCTTCCTCTTTTAATTCCCAAACTGAGGTCAGTAGAAGATTCTCCAGCACCCAGGAAACTGTCATTAATAGAGTTTAGTCCTTTTAAATCCTGTTTGGGTAAAAAAAAGTTTCTTGCAAGCACAAGATGTCACAGTGCAGCAACAACTGGTCGACAACCAAATGTCGAGCTTTATCATCGGCACTCTGCCCTAAGCGCAGCCCACGACAGTTGTAAGAGATTACTTTAATGTCCATAATATTTATGACAATGTCAAACATTGAGAAGTTTTAATTGTTATCAAACGCTATCAAACTCGGCATTTTGAAGCCAAAAATACCTCAGAAATATACAGAGTCATCATCAGAATCAACTCATTTAAAGTTAAAACTCAGTTTCACACAAACACAAAGGCCCTAGCATAAATGTTTGGCTGTTGAACTGGACCGTTCCAGCTCGCTATCAAGCTAATTTTATATTTTCATATCCGTTTATTTACGTTTGTCGCGTTTTGATCAGGAAATGACAAAGCCACCTAAGCCACCTAATTTTTTTACAAACATCTGCGTTAAGGACCCCATTTGATTGTCACTTGTTAATCTTCATGCTGCTCGTTCTGTTTTTAATTTTATTTTCCTTCGTCAACAGCTTGCAAACTGTTTCCCAGTAGAGAACACAAGGACAAATACTGTAGATACGGCTCATAATCTGTTGGTGGTATCTGACAGTAATGTAGGAACGTTTATTATAATTTCGGCTTGTCAGTTTGGATTTCACCACCAACATTAGCTGTTAATTTTATATCATTTAGATGAGATTTTATTACAGTACAACTTATCGACATTACTTGATATTCCTTTCTATTTGGACACGTAAACACCACAAGCAACACCATCAGGTATGCGAGTTAAATTTTATTAAATATGATGACCACCTCATTGTTTAGCGACACTTGCTGTGGGTAGAAAGTGTCGCTAAACAATACAACACTTACTATTTACCTTTTGCTTACCTGTAATGTAAGCAACTTGCATAACAGGTACTTAAGAGTCAATTCCAATGTTTTTCTGATCAGTGCTGGTTACAAAAAGCAGAAAATATCTATTTAGGTTTACATTGCGGCTATTCATGAGTTGGAATTAATGTATTCTGGTGAACCTGAATGCGAATGGGATTGTGTTACTCATTGATCTGGTTATGCTCAAATGCGGTGTTTTCGAAGTGCAGTGCATGCTGTTCTTTAGAAAATAGTTTTGAAACATAAATTTCAGATGTAACATTAAACATATTTGCATCAAATGGGATTTATAGTCAAGTTTTGGAAACGTTTTTTTCACGCAAGTAGCATTTTTCAACAGGCATCGACACAGCCACCTACAATTTAGAAACATCTGTGGTGCGCATAGGTTTCAACCAGTTAATTTAGCCACCAGTTGATCCATAACACCGGAGCTTTGGACGTTTGGATGCTCATTACGGCTCATGATACCTGCGAAGCGTGCAGTACCTACTGCGGCCACCAGGGGGCGCCAAGAGCATTTTTTTTCTTTTATCCATAAAATAATGATTTCTACATACATTATCAAATATTTATTATTGTAAAAACAAATCTCTTTATGGTGAAATTGTGTGTTTTTGATATTATAATGACATAGAAATTATTATTACAAAAAATAAAAAAAAATAAAAAATCAGCTCCACTCCCAGACACACAGACATGCACACACACACACTGACACACTGACACACAGACATGCACACACACACACAGACACACACAGACATGCACACACACACAGACATGCACAGACACACAGACATGCACACACACAGACATGCACAGACATGCACACACACAGACATGCACACACACAGACATGCACACACACAGACATGCACACACACAGACACACACACACATGAGTAAAGAAACCAAAACCTTCATGAAGAGCAGAACAAGCTGGAGAAGCAGACTAAACATAAACCTTCAGAACCAGAACCAGCAGAGCCATCAGAACCTGTTGTTAGCTCCTTCAGCTTCAGAACCAGAGCTGAACTCTGTATTAAACACTACACAGCTTTCACACTCAAAAATAAAAACAGAAATGTGCGGCGCACAAAAAACTACAGGGCCTCATAAAGTGTGCATGCACACAGAAAATGTGTGTTGTCATATTTTACGCAAAGGCAACATGTATAAAATGAATGTGGTGTGAAAGTTTGCATAAAGCTACGCAAACTTTTTACCTGCAGTGAAAATGTGCGACAGCCACTTTTAATACGGACAATAAGAAACTAGAAGGCATCAAAACTCACCTAAATACACTGAAACCTGAAATCTGACTTCATTCAGTCCAAGAAGCATCAAACCCGATGATTATCATCAATCTTTTATTGTTTAAATGATGAAACTGAACCACATTTATCCTCAGACAATAACCTGAAAAATAAATCAAATGAACTAAAGGAAGGTAAAACTTCACTCCAGTGTAAATAATAACTTCCTCAGTTTGTCTCATGAAGATGTAACTCATCGTCTGAAAGCATCTGAGGCTCATTTCATTCTGACTGGAGAGAAAACAGGCTGATCAGCAGATGGATCCACCAGGTTCGGTTCTGATCAGGAGACGATCAGCTGATCCAGGTGAGCCGCTACCTGAGGAGCTTTGGCTCTGATGGAGAACATCTGAGGGATTCAGAGGAGGATTGATCACAGATCAGATCCATCTGATGGTCGATCGGCGTTTAGATTCATCCAGACTGATCATCCTGGAGCTCTGCAGTACTGATACCAGTACATGTGCAACTTGTATACATAATTCCTCTATTTAATAAACGTCCACATTCCCCACTCACCATAAAGGATTCTATGGACTCTTTCTGTCTTTAACCAGCACCAGCAAGAACAGGCCAGGTCCAGTTGGAGAAGCAAAATGTTCCAGTACACTACGCCGTGGAAGGTTCTGACTCTGTCTGGACCCGGAGAACAAGGTGAGGCTGCCAACAACCTGATGCAATACCACTGCTGGTCCAGTAGGGGCCAGCAGAACCTCAGTACCGCTGCTGGTCCAGCAGGGGGCAGCAGAACCTCAGTACCGCTGCTGGTCCAGCAGGGGGCAGGGTTCCCCTGGTTCTCTGGTCCTCCAGGCTCACTACTGTGGAGAATTATCCTTCTCCATGCTAAGTTCTTGATGTATGAGGTTGAAAAAGAGTCAGTGAGTTGAATTCATGATTTCCATTTATTAATACCAAAATACAGCTGGTCCATTTCTCATGCTACCTTTAGGAGTTAGCAGGAAAAAATGCCATCGAACAAAAGTTTTCCATTCCTTTTGTTAGTCTCTATCCAAGCTACGCCCTAAAAAGGGCATTCCCTAGTGTGTCATATCCTTTAACCCTAGATTTGATGGCGTTTCCTAACATGTCATTTCCTTTAGCTTTAGCTTTGCAACTAGCTAAAAGAGATGGAAGAAAAAACAGAATTATTTATTCTCAACACATGTTTTAGCAGTTTCCCTGTTTCATTTCGCCTGATTCAGCTGATTGCAGTTCAGCAAACACTTGTCAACTGAAGTCACCTGGCTGCAGTGAGCTTGGAGGCCCAGGGCTGGGAAACTCTGCTCTCAGTACCCAGAAAGCCCGACACTCTCCATGATGATGATCCAGAGTCCACCTGAGGGAGAGCGGGTGGGCGGGGCCTGTGAGTGGGCGGGGCCTCACAGCAACCTTCGTCCCCTCAGGCAGCTGCTCTTCAGACCTGCAGCTGCTGCTGGACGCTGATCGAGGTAAGAGAGATTCTGTTGTTCAGGTGATTTGAGGCCAGAGGCTGACCAGATGTTTGGGTCCGTTAGGGTGCGGGGCTGTGGTTCGGCTTGGTCCAGAAACAACACAGGAACTCACACACACACACAGAGGAACACATACACACACACACACACACACATACACACAGAGGAACACACACACACACACACAGAGGAACACATACACACACACACACACACACAGGAACACACACACACACACATACACACACACACACACACACACACACACAGGTTCTGGCCCGGTTCCGTTGCCCCACAGCAGGCGGTTGCCTATCGGCCGCCAGCTGCGGGAGCGGCGTCTTATCAGCCGGTCGCAGGCGAAGCTGCAGCTCTGAATGTTCCTCCTGCGGTTCTGGTGGTTCAAGTTCTCACTGTCTCATCGGACGGTTCTGATCCAGATTGATCCTCCCGACGTGAACCAATCTTCTCCAGAACTTGGAACCATCCCGGACAACCAGCTGATTGTGAACTGTTCGGACCAGAACCAGTTGTGACAGATCGGTCCGGAATGTTCTGGATCAGTGATGAGGGAGAACCTGAAGTTCTGATCCTCTTAATATGGACCCAACCAGAACCTGGCAGGCGGTGCCACATTAACAGACTGGTATCAAACCAGTCCAACATCAGACTAAAACCAGGACTGACACAAATTGAGACCAGTTCAAAACCAGTTAAACACCAGGCAGTTTTATGAAGAATTAATGAGCACAAAACCAGTATGACACCAGTCTATTTATGACACCAGTCTATTTATGACACCAGTCTATTTATGACACCAGTCTATTTATGACACCAGTCCAGAACAAACTTTAATCCCAATTTATTCCAAAGAAGCAAGTCCTGTACAAAGTAATGAAAAATCATACCAGTTTAAACCAGTATGGTAGCAGTATAAATGGAAATGATCCAGAACCAGTTTAAAAGCAGCATGCAGATGGATCTAACCCAGTTTGAAACCAGAGTAAACAGAACCAGTCCAGAACCCTCCAGAATTCAGTATGAAACCAGTTTCAAACTGGATGAGTTGAACCAGTTTAGATGTCAGTGACCTGAGTCGGGTTCTGGTTTTAAACCCACCCTGGCCAAACCCAGTAAGGGCGGTTTCTGTGGGTCAACCACCAACAGAACCAGCATGATATCCAGTTTAAGACTGGTTTACTGGGACTGTTGAACTAGAAACCAGTGTAGATCCGCACAGTTCAAAAGCTCCTGTAAGAAAAGCTGCCATCAACACCCGGACCGGGTCCATCAGAACTGCCGGTATCAGCAGGTTTATCTCTGGACCTGCAGTGTGGATCTGATAAGAGGCGGGTTGTTGCACCAGGTGAACCGAGCCGCTCCTCTCTGGGGTGTAAACTCATCTCTGCTCAGTCAGACGTTCCTTTCCTCTGTGACTTCAGTTTCATTTCTCCCAACCCAGTTCAGACGCTATGGGGACTACAGGTCCCACAATCCTTTGCAAACGCCCCCCAGGACTCCCCGGGTGTTGCTGATCAGTTTATTGCTCCTTGGCTTCAGTAATTGTCTTTGCTGTTGTTTCAGAGACTCTCAACCGAAGACTGTTGGCCTGTTTGGTCCCCACAAAGTTCTCAAAGATCCAGAGACGGTTCTCCCCCCTGTGTCTCCGCAACGCCCCCTGCAGGCATGGACAGCTCCCCCAGGAGGTGGGTGCTGAAGCCTCTGTCCCCCCTGCTGCAGCCCTCAGACCTGAGAACCATCGTTGGGTCTGCTCCTGGCCTGGCGGACCGGGACTCTGGCTCCTGGGAGAACAACGGAACCCAGAACGGCCTAGTCAAAGTCCGGCATGTCACGGTGCAGGATGGTGACTCTAGCGGTGATGAGTGGCAGCCCAGCAGTCCCGGTAGCAGCTCCGGCTCTCAGAGCGGCTTCTACTCCTTTGTGGAGGATCCCAGGAGTCCGGAGGCGGAGCTGAACGAAGCCTGGATGGTGTCACCACAGCGCCAGGCTCAACTGGCCGTCCTGAAGAAAGAGAAAGGATTCAAACTACAGACCTACAGCATCAACAAGAAGCCAGAGAGTCTGTTCTCAGAGAGCAATGGAGACCATCAGTATATAGTGGATCCCAACAATGGGATAAAAATGATAGATGAGGATGAGGAGAAGCAGCTTCGTAAGATGATCATCCACAGCCAGGCCCCTAGGAGGAGCCAACCAGAACCACAGAACCAAGCGGAGGTTCTGGACCCCATCCTGTCCACAGATGGACTGATAGAGGGGTTCAGTTTGAGCTTTAGTCCTGTTCTCTCCAGACCAGAATCTCCTCAAATCACTGCGCCAGGGGCCGTGGTGAAGGAACAGATCAACTTTGGTGCAGCCCGACAGAAGTTTCTACAGATAGAACAAGACCGACTGTCACAGATGCTCAGTCCTATCCGGTCCCCCAGAATCCCACCGGACTTGACTCCAGAATTGGATCCTAATGTTTATGTGTCGAGGAAAGTGAAAGTCTACGGTGCCATGGAGGCAGGCGGTAACACGACTCCATTTAGACCAGCAGGCGTAGATGAGATGGATCTTCAGAGGAGAGTGACAGTGCTCCGTTCCGATGGCAGTCTGAGTAGAGAGAGTAGCATCTTTGAAGACTCTGGCCATGAGGAACTGTCAGTAGAAGTGGCTGGAGGCTACGCCAGTGATGACAGCTTGCTTGATCACTGCAGGAAATCCAAGGTGTTCCCTGAAACCCCCATTGAGAGGGAGATCCGATTAACTCAAGAACGTGAGGCGGAGCTACGGAAGTCTCGAGGCCTGAAGCACAGCAGTGGTCAAGTGGAGATGGTCAGAATCGAAACCAGACGTTCACTGCTGTCCCCGACACCTGACAGAACCTTCGAGAAGAATCCACTGAGCTTCATCCTCCACAGAAAAACCCAAAGGGAGGAAGGCCCCCAGCAACCAGAGATCCAGGAACCAGATGGCAGAGCTCCTCCTCCACAGCTGGGGTACAAGGAAGAAGAGGCTGACCCACACTCAGGAGAAAAGCCTGATTCCGATTCTGGAACAGACGAAGTGTTCCTTTCTCCATGCTGTCCTCACCGACATCCTGATGAGTCCTGGTTCTCCCAGATGAACCCAACCACCGCCTTATTCACACCAAAGGACTCTGAGGGCAGAAAACAAACAGTTTCCTCCCCTCCTGCTTCTCTCACACCAACAACCCTGCATGAATTAGAGCTCCCTCAGAGCTGGAGGAAGAACCTGGAATCCACAGGCCTGCAGTTCAGAGGGCAAGGAGCTCCAGACTTCATTGAGAAGGAGATTGAAGAAGCTCTGAAAAGAGAACAGGAGCTGAGAGAGCTGAGGGAGTCCATGAAGGAAACCAACCGACCCATCTTCTCTCCAGTTCCTCTGGCGGACCAGGCATCCAGGACGGCCATGAGGCAGTTCTACCCACCACTTAAAGCAGGTACCAGATTCCTATCCTAAATTTAATGGCACCAGCTTTTTACTTTCAGTTTTAATGAGAAATAGAAATATTTACATTCAGGTGTGATGTTGGATCTATTGTCACTGAGATGAATTGAACCCCAGGCGGTTTTGGAAAAGGATGCTGACGTTTGCTGCAGTTCCTGCCTGTCCTGTCAGATTCTCTTTGGCCATTTTCACCAAGCTGTTCCATCCTGATCCAGCTCACCCCACACAACCATGTAGAACAAACAGGTCAGTGGAGTGACGCAGCAGGAGGTGTTGTTCACTCTGCCCCCCCTGCACGTGCCTGGCCGTGAAGCCAGCTGATCTCGCTCAGGTTAGGGACAGAGGCGGGTTGACTTTAGCTCCCTTCACCGGATCAGTATTCTGCTGTGAGCATCCTGATGTTCCTCCTGTCAGTTAGTGGAGGAACATTAGCTCGGTGTTCAGACAAAGGAACCGTCTGGGATCAAGATTCTTGCTGCTGGTTCTTTTGGGCTGCTGCTAAGGTCTGTCATTTCTAAAGAACCCTCAGCCATGCTTATGAGAAGCCTCAGCTTCATAGTTTTTCAAGGTTCTGGTACTGGGTTTCCCAGGAGGTCCAGACTAGGCCAAAACTGGGCCTGCTCCAGGTCAAACCCACTGTAGACACAATGAGTAACCTAATGAGGCCAGAGTCCAGCAGACTGAGTCAATTAGTAACAGTTTCTGACTCAGAGTCCAGTCTCTGTCAGACGGCCTTCTCAGGAACACCACACCTAAGCTTCAAGGAGAACAGGGCTGTCCTTCCTGGGGTGGCCTGCAGGGGGCAATGTCACCCAGCAGTAGAGTGTTGGAGATGCATTCAGGTTAACTGTTGGTGGACATGAAGCAGGTTCTAAAGAGGCTTTAGAACTCCTCTAGAACCAGAACTTGGAGGTCCTATTTGCTCACAGCCACTTTGTGGTTGATGTCTCAGGTATCCCTCAGGGTTAAGGTTAGCATGCCTGCTAATGTACACATGCTTCCTTCCTGTCTGTCACTCAGAGAAACCTGCCAGTCCGTCCTCGTCCTCTCCTCATCTCAGCGTCCGGCTGCCCTCTGCCTCCCTCGTCACCGCTAAGCCCTGGGCCTCATCGGCGTCCCCGGCCTCTTCCTCCCCACTGGCGGTCCGGACGGTTCCTCGAGGTTTGACGGAAACGCTGCTGCAGGACTTTGAGGAACACCGAGCCAAGCTGAAGCTGGAAGAGAGCGCTGTGAGTCTCCTGCTCTTATTTTGGTAGTCTCAGCCTGAGAGATTGGACTTCCTGTCTGAAGATGTTTGTGTCTTTCAGTATGCAGGAATCCAGCCGGTTGATGACATCAACAATGAGGTAAGCACTGCAGGCCCTGAAATGGTCCAGGATGGAAACCAGTTACACCAGTTACAGAACCAACCCCAGCTAGAACATAGGATAATCAACAGACTCAAAGTGTTCATAGAACCTCTAGAGAACCTGGCCCAATCCATTACGGAGCAGTACTTTTACCTTGAAGGGAATCTGTGAGCTTTATTCTGGAAAGCTATTTGAGAGTTTCTGTAGAACCCAGAATGTTTAGTACTCAATCAATGTCGGTTTAAGAGGTTCTGACCCAATGGTTTTGGTTTATTGGGTCTATGGAGGCAGCCATAGACCACAGACCATAGACCATGGCTAGAAGATGATCCAAAGAAGAAGTTGAGTCATTGGTTACAATGATGATTCCCACCTAAACGTCTCTTTAGCAACATTTTGAAGATTTCTACGATAATTCTGTAGATCTGGGTCAAACAGACCCTTCAGTCGGTCCAGTTCTCCGGACTGACTGGTCCTACAGCAGAGGGAGATGTGAAGATGAAACTGTGGTCATAAAAGGAGTTTAAATCCAAAAGGTTTTGAACATCTCACCAGGTCTGAACCATCAACACTCTAAGCTTTCTATAACCCGTTTAGACTTTGAATGATGGTTCTACTGGACCAGCGAACGCTGGCCCAGTTGGTTCTCAACTCGTAGGCTGAAGACATGACGTGTGTTTAGCAACTGGCTAGTTAGCATGTCTTGATTTCTGGATCAACTTGTGGATCTTCAGGAGTTTGACTTATTTGGACCCTGTCACTAAAGACTTTTATTTTGAAAGACTTCACTGACTGGTTCCACATGCATCTATTCCATCACCTTGATGTCCCCTCTGTCTCTTGTCTCAGGTGGTGGAGTCCACTCGAGTCGTTCGTCATAAAAACCAGAGAGCGCTGCTGTGGGAGGCTGGACAGTTCGCCAACCAGGACAACCAGTGAGACCACCAGGACCAGATGAAGGACCAGATTTGGTTCCAGAACCAAGTGTGGACCAATCCCAAGCAGGGTCATGGATCAGCAGCATCAACTGATGGACCCTTATAGACAAGATGTTCTCACCTGATCCAATCAGCTGCTGAGTAAACGTCCAGTGGAGACAACTGGTCGCTTTCAGTCTAATCTCAGAGAGTGACGCAGGAGTTTGATTTTGACACTTTTAATTAGACAAAACTAAACAGGAAGTCAGTAACTGTTCATGATTGAAATTGATGCAGCAAAATAAATGAAACCCTAAAATTCGTTGATTGTTGCAGTTCTGCTGTTTGTCTGGATGGGTTCTGGACTTGAGAACGGACCCACTTTGCAGTCTGTCAGCATGAACTTCTTCCATGCTGAGGTCAGAGCCTGCTGTGACATCACTGACCCAACTCACAGGTGGTGGAGCCATGTTAAAAACCTGAGGTTTCCCCACCAGACGGGAAGCAACCATATTTGGAGACGATCCCAAGTAACCCCTACTCCTTCCCAACCAGCAGGGTGCGCTCTGATTGGCCGATGGAGAACCTGTTCACTGACAGGCATTCTGCTAATGCTCCCACAGTAATGTTGAAAAAAACAAAACAACAGATTTTAATCTCTGAGTTTTTTCCTTCAGTAAATAAAGAATAAGTACATCTACAATACTAACTGGTGGTTTCGTTATTTTTATATTGCAGAGTTTATTAACATATCTGGTATGAGTTTCAGATGTGATGTGGTGCTTGATGGATATGGCTCGTTTGGTCAGCAGAATGAAACATTAATATTAAAGTGTTTAAATATTATTCTGCTCAAATATCTCCTAGAAGTTTAAATAAAAAACACCAGCAGGTAAGCATGAGCGCTTTAAACGTTTTCTGAAAGAGCCTGTCAGAACGCGCTGAGGGTAAAATGACCCTCCTATATGTCTGGGTCCTCCGTGCAGTGCGGGCTGCCCGCGGCGCCTTTTCAGTAATCAGCAGACAGGTTTAACAGAGCGTAATGGAGATCATCTATAGAAAAATTAAACTTGACGCCAAAAAGAAAACGGAACACTGATTATGTGAAACTTGTTGATGAGATGCTTTAATAATTCAGTTTTACATTCAGGCAGCTGTTTGTACAGCTTTAGTTGGATTGGGGGTGGGACCGAGTCTGGCTGTTTTACAACACCGTCTTTAGCTCCATTTCTTGAATAGGCCTCAGTTCTACTAATTCTACTGATTCGGCCTTGTAATTCATATTAAAGTTTTATTCTACAGTTTCGTTTTTTCCTGAGACTGAAAAAGATTCTTTATTTTCTCGCCGCTTAATCAGTCAGGTAAGCTAACAACAGCTAGTAGATGCTAGCATTTGCTGAAAAAACTGAATTAAACTGGCTAACCAGCGGACTTTAAACACCTCCAGCTTCTGGACCTGGTGTTGTCTGACATTGGGTCCAGTTCGGCTGCAGTTTTACTTTAAAAAGGCTGTTCTTATAAAGGATAAGTATAGATTTCTGCTAAAATCCAATCAAACCAACGGACCCAACCTGGCTTAAATGAGCAACTTTTAAAGGGGATTCTGAATTAATCAGAACTCAGCCTATTAAACAGGATAATATGATTTAAATCTCAAAATTTATTTATTATTTTTCCCAGTTTCCATAAGCAATGCGACCCCTGCTGATAAATGCTACTGGGCCTATCCCAGTTTACACCAGAACTGAATACTTGACCTACGAAGATCAGAACCAGTAGACGGACCTGACCTGGAACAGAAAGCCTCACCAGATGTTTGTTTTCTCTCAGGTGAGGCGCCCACCTGTCCTGGTTCTTCTTCTGTGATTCAGTCATGGAGCTGGCGTATGTGTGCGACTGGGAGAAGCGTCCGAAGAGCACCCACTGTCCGTCCATCCCACTGGTGAGCTCCTGGTCCTGCAGGAACCTGGTGGCCTTCACCACCGACCTGAAGAACGACGATGACGACACCAAAGGTAGGCAGGAACCAGAGACCTGGGAAAACCCACTTTGACCTAATCAGAACCCGTTCATCTTCCAGATGTCAGTCACATGATCCACATCATTGACACAGAGCATCCGTGGGACGTATTCTCCATCAACTCTGGCCACAGTGAAGTCATTTCCTGTCTGGAGTGGGACCAATCAGGTGAGCTTTACCCAAGTCACCTGTTGTCCAGGTTCTGTAACTCCTGGGGGTTCTGACCCAGTTCTGCAGGGTTTTAAATGCTGGTTTCTTATGTTTCTGGTTCTCTGTTGTGTCTCGCTGTGTTTTAACTCGGTCCCGCCCCGGTTCTAAAGGCTCCCGCCTGCTGTCGGCGGACGGCGACGGCAGGATCCGGTGCTGGTCGATGTCAGAGCACCTGGTGAACAGCTGGGAGAGCGCCCTGAGCAGCTCGGTGGACGGAGACCCCATCGTGGCGCTGAGTTGGCTGCACAACGGCGTCAAGCTGGCGCTGCATGTAGAGATGGTGAGGTCACTTCCCGGAGGCCGCGGGCTGCTGCTGAGAAACGAGATATTTTCTCGTCTCTCCAGGTCCATTGATGTCGTGTGTAAAAGTGAAACCACAAAGACAACAGTCACTGTTCAACTTCACAATCAACCAGAATTTATTCAAACAACCAAATGCATAAAATTACATCAACAGCTCAACATAATCATCAGAAACCAAAGCCACAAGAAGAAATTAATTACTTTAGAAAATGCAAAATACGAAGACGCGCCTTCAGAGAGCTCTGAGTGGCAGTTAAGACAGATCCTCCACCCAGCGATCTGATTGGCTGTTTTAGCTCCATTACTTCTATATCCAGGTGTTTCTACTGCCTGGCGTCTGCCGTTTAGAGGCGTCTGCCTGCCTACAGCAGCACCACGCCATCAGTGCTGCTGTAGGCAGAGACATGCAGGTGATACCGAGGCCCAGGATGGATCCATCGCTGTCTAATCCTCCTTTCCCAGAGAAAGAACAATAGATGTTCATTTCATACAGAAAGAAAGCAGGACCAAAGTTTATCAGCTATCTGCGTTTCTCATTTCAAACTGGTTCCTGAACCCACAGAGCTCTGCTGACCTCTGACCTCTGACCCAGGGCATCAATCAGCGGATTTGATTATAAAAATTAACACACATTTCATATAATATCTTGAAACTCTGATAAAACAGACATGAGCAGTTTCACTACCAACACATCCGTTACACTCTGATGTTCTGATTAGTTTCCAACTTCTTTGGTTATAATGAACTAAAACATTTTCAGATAAATTTATGACTTATAGACTCTTAAGAATGTGATCTACTATAAAAACTACTGTTTAGACTAATTTTAATCAAATCGTGATCATTATATCTAAGAAAATGTTCTACTGATCAAATTATGTATTGATTAAATCATGAGTCTAAATCTGACCTAAATTAAGGCCGACTCAAAACAATCAGGATCAGTCTAATGTTTCAACATGTGCTAAAGTTAAACGTCATTAAAACTAGCATAATTAAACTAAATTTTCCAACACTGGGCTTTTCCTGTCCTCTCGCCGTAGTCTGGCTCCACCAACTTTGGAGAAAAGTTCTCGCGGGTCAAGTTCTCGCCGTCGCTGACGCTGTTCGGTGGGAAGCCGATGGAAGGCTGGCTGGCGGTGACGGTCAGCGGCCTGGTGACGGTTTCGCTGCTGAAGCCGGGGGGCGCTCTGCTGACGGCCAGCGAGAGCCTGTGCCGTCTGCGGGGCCGTGTGGCGCTGGCCGACATTGCCTTCACCGGCGGCGGGAACATCGTGGTGGCGGCGACCGACGGCAGCAGCTCCTCACCGGTCCAATTCTACAAGGTGAGGGCAGAAGGTAATGCTGTTGCTACGGTAACATGACGCTCAGGCAAGGCACACAATAACCAGGTGGTGTGTGTGTGCAGGTGGTGGTGAGCGTGGTGAGCGAGAAGTGCCGCATCGACACAGAGCTGCTGCCGTCGCTCTTCCTGCGCTGCACCACCGACCCGCTGCGGAGGGACAAATATCCGGCCGTCACGCACCTCAAGTTCCTGACCCGGGAGAACTCCGAGCAGGTGAGTGCCACCGGTTCGGGGCTGGCCAGGTCAGAACCGGCCCCTCTCTGACGGCCCCTCCGGTTGCAGGTGCTGCTGTGCGCGTCCAATCAGAGCGGCAGCATCGTGGAGTGCTGGTCCCTCAGGAAGGAAGGACTTCCTGTCAACAACATCTTCCAGCACCGCTCTCCAGTTGGTAAGACCCCNGTAACACAATGACAACACCGATGTTCTCACTAGTTTGTTTTGGCCTGTGGTCAACAAAGATGGCGCCGAGCGACGTAAACGTCATACACTGTGACGTCAGCTCCAAACCTCTATAGGCTGAAAGTGGCAGAACAAATCTGATTGGCTGAGCATGGCTCCGCCTCCAGACTGACCCTGGTTTTCCTCTGTCCCCCTGCAGGCGCCAGGGAGGATGAGCCCACCTGTGGGCGTCCCCTGGGCATCAGGGCGGGGCCTAATGGGACGTTGTTCGTAGCCGACGCCTACCTAGGCGTGTTTGAGGTCGACCCTGCCACAGGTGAGCTTTGACTGGACCCTCCACAACCCCTGCTTCCAGGTGGAGCTGACGACGCGACTCCCTGCAGGTGCGGTGACCCGGCTGGTGGCGGGGGGGCAAGAGGTCGGCGGCAGGAAGCTGTCGTTCATCAACGACGTGGCGGTGACGCAGGATGGCAGGAAGCTGTACTTCACCGATTCCAGCAGCAGGTGGCAGCGCCGGGACTACCTGCACCTCATCATGGAGGCCACGGCGGATGGAAGGTACAACCCGCCGCCTGGGTCAAAGGTCAAAGGTCAGCTGCTAGGACCCTTCAGAATAAAAGCCTGTCCTCATGTCCGCCTCAGAGTGCTGGAGTACGACACGGAGACGCGGGAACTAACTGTCGTCATGGAGAACCTACGCTTCCCCAACGGCATCCAGCTGCTGCCGGACCAGGAGTCGGTTCTGGTGGCCGAGACCACCATGGCCCGGATCCGCAGGTGAGCCCGACACTGACCCAGGACCACCCCGGTCCACAGGTGCTCTCCTCCCTGACCGGCTCTGTCTCCATCCAGGGTCCATGTGGCGGGCCTCAACAAGGGGGGCATGGACACGTTTGTGGACAACCTGCCTGGTTTCCCGGACAACATCCGGCCCAGTTCCTCCGGAGGATACTGGGTCTCCATGGCGGCGGTCCGGCCCAACCCCGGCTTCTCTATGTTGGACTTCCTGTCCCAGAGACCCTGGGTCAAGAAGCTCATCTTCAAGGTGAAAAAGGCCCATCAGTTTCATGTGACCTCTGACCTGCTAGATGAGAAACTAATGAGAATGCCTGAGATGTCCTAGTCAAAGGCTGCGTTCATCCAGCAGATCTTGATGCTGCTGCTGATTAAACCCGACTGCAATGTGAGGTCTGTGTGACCGAAGAGGAACGTAGCCACCGCCCAGCAGCGCTCGGTTTACGGCAGTAAAGATGGCCGCCGCAGCGCTCGGTTTACGGCAGTAAAGATGGCCGCCGCAGCGCTCAGTTTACGGCAGTAAAGATGGCCGCCGCAGCGCTTGGTTTATGGCAGTAAAGATGGCCGCCGCAGCGCTCTGTTTACGGCAGTAAAGATGGCCGCCGCAGCGCTCGGTTTACGGCAGTAAAGATGGCCAAAAAGTCGCTGGGTGACGCAGCCTCAGGCAGCAGCAGTTTTCCACCAGGTCAAAGGTCACGTTGTCCTCCTCTCTCGGTTTCTGCCCTGCAGCTGTTCAGCCAGGACGTCCTCATCAAGGCCGTCCCCCGCTACAGCCTGGTGGCGGAGATCCAAGATGGCGGCGTCTGTAGGCGGAGCTTCCACGACCCCAACGGCCTGGTGGCCGCCTACGTCAGCGAGGCCCACGAGCATCATGGGAAACTCTACATCGGATCCTTCCGCTCGCCATACATCGCCGTGCTGGACCTGCAGGGACCGTAGAAGTGGGTCGGAACTGGGTCTGGCCTCCCTCCCTGCTGGTTCTGATGACCCAGTCCTGTTTGGATTAGAACTTGGGGACTTTAAAAGCAGCTGTTGGAAGCTGAGGGGTCCAGTTGGGCCCGGTTCTGGTTCTGTTGCTCGGTCATTATTTCATGTCAGACTGAATGTTCCTGTGTCGCTTCTTCTACTGCTGTAGGACAAGTCTCTGCTTCCACCCTAACCAAAACCGGGACCGGAACCGAGACCGTGACCGGAACCGGAACGTCCTCATAAGGCCGTCCAGGACCTGGTCCTGGTCCCGGTTCCGATTCTGAAAATTGTGAAAAAGTGAAATCAGGCGAGTTAATCGTGATTCGTGAACTTGGTTCTGGTTCGGCCCGGTTTCGTTTAATCCAACCTGTAGACCTACTGGACTCTGGAGGTTCTGGAGAATAGAAAAACCGGGTCTGGATCTGCTGCAACTCTTTATTCACTCATCATTTAAACAAACAGAACCAGATCCTGATCAGAACCGGTTCTGGATCAGACATGGTTCTGGATCAGAACCGGTCCCTGTTGGTGTGATCTGCACAGCAGCTCCAGGGTTTCCCGCCCAGGCTTCCAGGGGATCAGCCACAGCTCCAGGTGACACCGAAAGGTCTGGACAGAGACGGGTCGGTCACAACCTCCAGAACCATCGGGTCCTCCTGCGACTCAGATCCAGACTCACCTGGGCCAGGCGGCCCGGAGGCTGGAGGCGGCACCGGTCCAGGTCCGAAGTCCGGTTTCGTTTGGGACAAACCGTCCTGGAGATCTGGAAGTCCACGATGTACCGGATCCCTCTGACCACCTGGAACACAGAGTGGGTCCGTTAGGTTCTGCTCCGATCCGGAACCAGGCCTGGGTCCAGACCAGAACTGCAGGAATGGGTCTGCTTCAGGTACTAGGCTCAACAGAACCTGGTTCTGGTTCCCACACATCAGACTGAATCTAAACATGCTTTTACTTTGAAAGGAGGTACTGTTTCCTGTGAGCTGGTTCTGCAGTGGAGAAACAGGTTCTGGTTCTGTTGAGCCCTTCTCTGATTGGCTGATTGGTCCAGCCAATCACCACAGACCTGAGCTTCAAATAAACTACTGTTGCTTTAACTGTCCCGCCTCCATCTGTTCTGGTTCTGATCCAGTTCCTCCTTCCAGAAGTTATGACTGCTGGAGGACTGACAGGGCTGACCAATCAGACTGCAGAGTGAAAGTTTCTGACCAATCAGAGTGAAGGTTTCAAATCAAATCAAATGTTATCTGTACAGCACCAAGGCATTTCAAAGAGCAACAATAAAACGTGACATTAAGTCGTTAAATTGATCACGATTCAAATAAAACTAACCAGGAGGGTTTTAGTCTGGATTTAAAGACACTCAGTGTTTCAGCTGTTTTACAGTTTTCTGGAAGTTTGTTCCAGATTTGTGGTGCATAGAAGCCGAATGCTGCTTCTCCTCGTTTGGTTCTGGTTCTGGGGATGCAGAGCAGAACCAGAACCAGAACCTGAGGGTCTGGCAGGTTGATACAACAACAACAGATCTGGTTGTGGTGCTAAACCGTCCAGTGATTTATAAACTAACAGGATTTTACAGTCTGAGCTACAGGGAGCTACAGCTGTAGGACTGTAGATCTGGTGTTATGTCTCCATCTTCCTGGTTCTAGTCAGAACAGCAGCAGCAGCTTCTGGATCAGCTGCAGCTGGAGGATTGATTTGGTGGACAGACCTGTGAAGACGCTGCTGCAGGAAACAATGAGACTGAAGATAAACGCCTGGATGAGTTTCTCTGATCTGAGACATCAGTCCTCTGATCCTGGAGATTCTTCAGGTGGTAGAAGGCCGACTTTGTGACTGTCTTTATGTGGCTCTGAAGGTTCAGGTCAGAGGTCAGAGGTCATCACTACTCCCAGGTTTTGGGTTGATTGCTGGTTTTAGTTGTATTTCTGACCAATCAGAGAGCAGGATCCGCCCACTCATTCCTTCCTAGTAGATTCTCCTCTGGTGGTTCTGGAGAAACTGGACTTCCAGGGTTTTTTTTAACCAGTTGGATCTAGACACCAGAATCCGGACCTGTTGAAGGTTCTGACCTGCCTCCCATACCACCATAGCAACAACTATCTCCAGGTAAGCGGTACCTGTTGCTGCGCTCTGAGGACGGCCGATGGTTTGAACAGGAAGGCGTCATTTGATTGGCTGTTGAAGGAGTGGGCGGCGCCGAGGACGGCCTGCTGAACGGCGGCAGAGTTCTTGCTGATGTCATACGGAGAGCCTGGCATGGGGTGGCCATGATGGCTGCTGGCTGCTGGACCCGGACCTGGAAGAGAAGAACCTTTGGAACCAGCAGAACCCAGGCCGGTCTGCCAGTTTGTTTCGGACCCGTTTGTGTTTGCAGTTCCTGGTTCTCCTGATATCTGTGCCTTTCAGAACCACAGAGAACGATCCAAGGATCTGACCCAAACAGAACCCGGTGCTGGGTCACTTCTGCCCGACCAGAACCAGCCCTCCAACCTTACCCAGAGTGGCGAGCAGCAGCAGCGGCAACATCTTCGCCTCCATCTCGGTTCACTTCCTGTCACCGCAGATCAGCTACTTCCTGTCCCTGTCTCAGCTTCTCTCACACCTGACATCACTTCCTGTGTCTGACACTCTCCCTGGACCCCGCCCCCTTTAGGTGGGGTTCCTCCAGGCTGCGTTCTGACCCCACTGGTTTCCTTTTCTAGCTGCCATCAGTCCTCCTGTCACATTCATGCTGAGGACGTCCAACTGTGTCTCTGTTTAGACCTCAGCAGTTGGACAGGCTGGCTGTCCTCGTCCAGTGTCTGTCCCCTATTAGTGACTGGCTCAGACAGACAGCAAACCCAGAACATCAGAACCACCTCTTGATCAGCACTGCTGAAACCAGTGAGACGGTGGACAATGAGATGTGGTAAATATTATTTAATTTGGTTAAGAATAATTATTGCACCATCAATAAATGACTAATAAATGTTCCTATTGCCAGAGGATCACAGTAACACCTTCATGATCTCATAAAGAGGATGGATGATCTCTGCTAAAATATTTCTGCCATCTTTCATGTTCTTTCAGCAAACAGTTGAGACAGAGATGGTTTTGGTTTCACCACCATTTACCTGCTGTTATACCTGCCATTCAAAGTATTATAGATTGTCTGCTAGTCTGCAGCTCATGTGACCAAACCAAACAAGGAGATGAAAAGATAAAACTTGAGTTAAAATGTTGTTTTAACTTGAGTTGAGTTAAAACTCAAGTTAGAATGTTAAGTTTTAACATTTTAACTCAACAACCTCAAGTTGGGTAACCCCAAAATCACTGGGTCTTCTTAAAAGACTCCGAGAACAGTTCTTAAAAATATAGTCAGTGTTTTCAGCAAAGTTGAAAATTTGCCACAGTTTCAACAGGTTGGCCATCAAGTGAAACTGGAATCACTTTCAAGTCTTGCTTATGTCATTTAATTAGCTCTACTTCCTTAAGAAAATGAAAAGGTACGTTCTTTTGTGAGGGAATTTATCTTTTACTGTTCCAGTAATGCCAGAATTGATAATAAGCAATAAATACTTTGTGGTATTCTGATTTAGTAATTATATTAGTTGTATTACCACCCCCACGCCACTAGAGGCAGTAGAAGACCCAGAAAATGCGACTAAATAGGAGATTTAGAAGTACACAGAAAGCTACAGAATTTGTTAAAAACTGTGAGCTGCGCTGCAGTAGATAAAAGAGAAGTTCAAATACATTCTGAGAGTGAAACTCCTTCCTAAAGGTGAAAATATATCACAGATTTCAAAAGAAAATAAAAACGGAAGTATAGGAAATAGCGCCCCCTTCACTTCCGGATTGCAATGGTCCCATTTCCAAATAAGGTATGAGACGGACAGTGGTCCGTCCGCCCCTTCCTGTTTGCTGCAGCGAGGTCCTTCTCTCCTTTCCTGGGCTGGAAGAACAAGAGTCTAAAAAGTTGTTTCTAAGCTAGTTTTCTGGATTCTAAGTTTGTTGTAATCCATGTTCTGAGTTTTCTCAGGACTTTCTAAGTGCTGTTGAGAAACGAGACATTTTCTACCTGCTGCTCATTGTTCTCTCGTCTCTCCAGGTCCGTTAATGTCGTGTGTGAAAGTGAAACCACAAAGACAACAGTCACTGTTCAACTTCACAATCTTCCAGAATTTTATCCAAACAATCAAATCCATAAAATCAGACCAACAGCTCAACATAATCATCAGAAACCAAAGCCACAAGAAGAAATTACCTTAGAAAAATACAAAAATACAAAGACTCGCCTTCAGAGAGCTCTGAGTGGCAGTTAAGACAGATCCTCCACCCAGCGATCTGATTGGCTCTTTTAGCTCCATTACTTCTATATCCAGGTGTTTCTACTGCCTGGCGTCTGCCGTTTAGAGGCGTCTGCCTGCCTACAGCAGCACCACGCCATCAGTGCTGCTGTAGGCCAGAGACATGCAGGTGATACCGAGGCCCAGGATGGATCCATCGCTGTCTAATCCTCCTTTCCCAGAGAAAGAACAATAGATGTTCATTTCATACAGAAACATTTTACTCAAGAAAGCAGGACCAAAGTTTATCAGCTATCTGTGTTTCTCATTTCAAACTGGTTCCTGAACCCACAGAGCTCTGCTGACCTCTGACCTCTGACCCATGGCATCAATCAGCGGATTTGATTATAAAAATTAGCATGTTTCATATAATATCTTCAAACTGATAAAACAGACACGAGCAGTTTCAATACAAAAACATCTGTTACACCCAATATGTGTGCTGCCTTTTGTAAGTTAAACTGGACCAGCAAGGTTTGAAAACCGCACTAGAGCACCCCCTGGTGGATATTTTACTATGTTGCTTTTGTGACGCTAAAGTTAAAAAAATAGATCCAAGATGGTGGAACGCAAAACCAAACAGCTCGTGGAATAACTGATTACTGTTTTTATTTGTTGTGTTTCAGACAAGATTTGTTCGTAAGTACTGGTTAATTGTGAAAATAATAACTGCCTCTTTGTTTTATGTAATGCTGGTGTAAGTAATGTGTATGTTGAAGTCATTTAGGAAAATGTTTTTCGTTTTAGCTCGCAGTAAGAATGGCTATTTTGCTATGTTAGCTAATGTTAAGCCTTGCATGTTGCAGTTTACGATGGCCAAAGTGATGGCAGTGGTCAGAGGCCACTCTTCAATAAACAACTAAAAAAAAAGAAGTTTGGTTATTGAGCGTCGTCGTCTGGCTTCTAGCAGCTGAAAAGATCGAAACCTCAGGGCGAGGACAGCACAATATGTTCTGATTAGTTTTCTACTTTGGTTATATAAAGTGTGGTGATTTGAGTTTCTCTGTTTATTTTTGGTTCTGCTCCCTGTGAGTCTCTGTTTCCCAGGTGTGTCTTGTTTCTGTGATTATCTCCTGTGTATTTAAAGTCACCTGTTGTCTCTGTGTTTTGTCGGATTCTTTGTCATGTCTGTCTCCCGTCAGTCTTTGACAGATCAGTTGCTACCAGCTTTAGCTTCCTGGGACTGTTTGAGCTGCATATTGTCCATTACCCGGGACTGCTCGGCGTTCGCGCTCACCTACAATTCATGACATAAAGAACTAAAACATTTTCAGATGAATATATGAAAAGTAATGAATACTCCACAGTTTCTAACAATAATCTAAATAATAACTGATCAGTCGGATAAAAACACACAAGTGGTGTAGGAGCTATTTTCCCATTTTTTGGTTAAATTTTAGAATTTAAATTGCTTAGTTTATTCTTATTATTTGTTTGTTTTTTCCAGTTGATTTATCATTAGATTTTTTGTTTTGTTGTTTATAATTTCTTTGATTAGGAATTCCCATAATTAGTTAATTAATTTCAGTTGGGATGTGGGTATTTCACGGTATAAATAGGTGGGTCTTAGGTAGCTTATTATGCACGTGGGTGGTCATAAGGTTTTTTACCAGCCAATCAGTCACATCGGGTTTTTGTTAGTCAGAGAACAGGTACAGGAATAGGAGCAGAAGCCTGTAACCCTTTTGCCTGAACTACAAATAAACCCAAAGAACTATATTTTGACTTTGATTCCCTTTTTGCTGCGTAAACCAGAATCCACGGTGCATCAGGTGACTATTTGAGTTGGATTTACTTTTGTTTTGATCACTTTCGAGTTTTTGAGCTTTTTGATTTTTTGAATTTAAGTTTGGGGACAAATAGTCACTACAAGTGGGTCAGATGTTTGAGCCACAGTCAGACATGCTGGCGAAATTGTTTACGTCAGAGAGACTTTATTATTATAACAGTATTAATAACCTGGTTAAACTGGTGAATGTCAACATGCAATATTAAATATATTTATTATGATCATAGGCGTCCAGTTTCTGAACGGGAACGTGTCCCCACCAATATTTCCACCTTTTTTCCTTTATGTTCCTGCATCTATTAGCGGACAGTAACTCGGCAGCAGCTGCTCCTTGTGTTCAGAGCATTATCAGCTTCTTAACATTATTTTGCAAAAACGTAAATATTGAGTCCTCTCAGTGATCTATAGTGGACTGGACGTCACGTGACCTGCTGTGCGCGGCAGTGCGCCACGTGCCAGAGGTGGGACCAAGTCACTGTTTTGCAAGTCTCAAGTCTTTGTCCTCAAGTCCGAGTCAAGTCTTGATTTTAATGACTCGAGTCCAAGTCATGTGACTCGAGTCCCCAGCTCTGCCACGTGCGCTGGTGCTTTGCATTGAGTCTGGAATATCGGTGGTCTGGAAAATGACACAATCAAGCACAGAATCTGAAAAGGGGACGTAATGTTTTGCTATTAATGGTCAACGCTATGACAGCAAGATAAGAATCTAAGGGAATTACATTTCACAGGTCAGTAAAAAGTTTTAATTTAAAAATCTAAAGTGTCGAGTAGGTTAGTAGCCTAATGCTGTATCTTGACTTGGATTCAGTGGAATCAAACGATGCCCAGTAATGGCGCCGCAGGTTCGCTAGCTGTAGCGGCTAATGGCCGCCGTCCGGTCCAGGAGCATCGATGGTCTCTCTGCTCCCTGTCCTCTCTTGTATGAAGAGCTCCAGTTTCTGAGCGCTCGGTAAAATCAGGTAGTAAAAGGCAACTACATTATTGTGATATCACAGAAAATGTTGGTGGATTTTTAATTATTTTCAACTGTAAGCAAGCATTGAGCAAATCTACAGACTCATTCCATAAATTAGAATATGTTAGTAATTCCATCACCAAGTCAAAGACATTATAGATTAACTAGAACATTTCTGAAGAAGTTCAAAGTGTGGCCGTGGGTTGGAACCCAGCGTTCTGATGCTGAGATTTAGCATCAATGCTCGGCTTAGCTAAAATAATATTAATAGCATGTGGGAAATCTCAAGCATGCTGACTAAGTTGGACTTACTCCATTCAGTAGCTTTAAACTAGTGTATAAGCTAAAAAGAGCCAAAATACTAATGTTGTTAGCCTAAATGCTGTCAGTAGCATGTGGGGTATCACTAGCATGATGTCTTTCATTGACTTTCTCCATTCAGTATATTAAACATGGCTAATACATAAACACAGCTAAAATGCTTATTTTGGGGAGAAGGGTAATGCTAGCTAGTGCATTGCTTTGCTCCACAAGGCAGTGCACTAGCAGGGGAAGTGCACTGCTAATGTTTCTGCTAACATGTAGAACAATAGGTGCTTCCATGCATTGGTATGGCAGGCCCCAATTAGACAGCTGATGTTTTAACATCTTTACAACTCTTAGTATGTTTAATAGCTGCTAAAAGGTTTAATTTTCTAAAGGTGCTATTAATCTGATGAGCCATATCAGGACGTATATCCTAATTCATTGAGTCAGGCTGTATGGCATTCACATTTCAGTTTTCACTATCGATATTAGCTGGCATTAAATACTGTACCGACTTTTACGAGGCAGAGAATAATGAAGAGGAGTCTTAATTTTATCAAAGAGATAAAGCTTTATTTATATTTAGGAATTGTAAAATGTTTTAAGAGAGACTCGATTTGGCAGCCACTGAGAACCGACATCCAAGGCCTGCTCAGGCCGGGTTTCTCCTCCAGAACCGCTGCAGAAATAGAAACCCACACATGCTATCGCAACCCAAACGGACCTGAAACTGAAACTGTCTAAATTGCTCCACAGCAAAACACCACAAAGGGAGGAAGAGGACCGGCCCCTCTGCTCTGATGCAGCTCCTTCTGGCCGTCAGACCGGTCCCATGAGTTAAAAACAGTCAACAGCTACAAAAGAGATCACAAAGGGTTTTTAAAAGACCATTGAGCTACCAGTCTGATGACAAGACCCCCCCTGGAGTTCAAGTGAATAACGACCCCCCTCTGTTGGATGGGTCACTGGAGCACGCCTCAGTCAGGTGGGTTAACTGCGGCTCCAAGGGCTCATCTGAGCCCCGGCCCCTAACTGCCTCTCCTCCTGCACCAGGAACTGCAGCGCTGCTCCAACCTGGTGCCACACAGAACAAGAAATGAGTCCGTCAGGTGAACCCGGGTGCTGCTCATCAGCTCCTCACTTCAGCAGCAACTGTTCCTGCTCACCACAATAGTGGACATAAATACAGAATAGTAATATTATATTCACAAAATATAAACGATAATAGTCCATCTTTCTTGTGAAACGTTATCCCCCCCGAGTCCTCAGGTCAATAGTCCGTCGATGTGAACAACAATATGCCGCAGTGCTGAGTAGGAGGGCACCGATTTATCGGTGCCGATTTTCTTAATTTTGGAAGATCAGTGATCAGCCGATTTTTACATGTTAAGTGGATCTTATCCGCTGATCCCGTCTAGCTTGGCAAAGGTCTAAGATTCAACCACTGTCCTCTTCTGCTGCCTGGTGAGAGAGGTTTGACTAGCAGACCGGTGCTCCAAGTTATGTCTGCACGTCTTTAATTAACACTCAGCCCGCTGTTGCCAACTCAACAACTTTCTGGCTTTGAGCAACTTTTCAGACAAAAAAGTTGGAATCGGCAGGTTAAGCTTTTTAACACATCAGTAATCTCTGATCAACCAGAAAGCTGCAATCGGTGCCTCACCCCTAGCGCTGAGGCATCTTCTGCTGTTAGCTTAGCCAAGTAGGAGGGATGACCGCTCCAAGATGGCCGCCATATTTCTGAGTGCTCCTGAACCTGATCCACATGGTTCTCTAGAGAACTGCTGGTCCTGGTTCGGGTTCTGGTCCTGGTCTTGGTTCTGGTTCTGGTCCTGGTTCTGGTTCTGGTCCTGGTTTTGGTTCTGGTCCTGGTCCGGGTTCTGGTCCTGGTCCTGGTCCTGGTCCTGGTCCTGGTCCAGGTTCTGGTCCTGGTCCGGCCCAGGCCGGTGTTCTGTCAGTGAGCAGTCAGTTACTTGCACAAGATCCGACGAAAATGACTCAGTAAATTGTTAATAGCTAGATGGGTGTTCCTGCGTTGTCATGGTTTCCAAGTGTATTTAAAGCTGCAGTCGGCTGTAAAACCCCTCCCTGTTCCTGGATGATTGTCCGACCGGATAGCGGCTAAGTCAGGCTGCTAATAACGAAGTTTATGACGATCTGACTTCTATGTAGCTGATTGATCACAGCTTTACTTGTCTGACGGATGTCTCTGCAGCGATCCGACAGAAAGCCCCCTGCTGAGCCGACCCACCTGAACATGGAGGCCTCTGCCAGCAGGGGGAGCTGTTGATCTGCTGATGAAGGAACTCCTCTTCCTCATGGCTTTGATGTTGATGGTGATGAAGAGGAGAGCAGAGCTGCTGGCTGGAGACGCTGAGGAGGACGCTGGATGAGCCGGCGTCCTCGTGCCGGCCCAGGTCCTGGTCGTCTCCATGGCGATGCTGTGTGGTGGTACCTTACCGGCCTGGAGGGCTGCAGAGACCCCGGACCGGCACAGCTCAGCCCCGGTCAGCCACACACTGAGACCACCAGCTCTCTGACCCATCTGCTTTCTGTGGGTAAGTCTGAAGAGGTCAGAACCAGTACTTCTGGGTCAGAACCGGTACCTCTGTAGGGAGGATTCTGTGGCCGGTCGGACCTTGAGGGTCTGTTTGCTCCATGAACCTTCAGTTTCCCTCAGTGAAATTTGAAATGTTGACCGTCACATTTCTCCTCCTCTTGGTTCGGAGACGTTGGACTGAAATTATTCCCAACATAATTTAGATGAGTTGCTGTTTTTATTGCGGTGTGTTTTTGTCATGAAGTGGTGTGGCTGAGGTGAGGATGAGAACGCAGGTAGACCCAGGAAGTGATGGAAATGATGAGTTTAATGATAATAATCCAAGCACAGAACAACGGAGAACAGCACGGGGAAACGGACATCACACGACGAGGATCCGACAAGAGACAAGGACAACAGGTGGGTTTAAATACACACGGGGTGATGAAGGGGACGAGACACAGGGAGCAAACTGAACACAAAAAACTCCAAAAACAATTACACAGAAACACGATCATGACAGTTTTCTGCTGAGTCAGGTCTGATATTCACAAAATAACTATTGGATTTATTTATGACACTCTTCTTATTGCTAATATTCTGATTATTAGTTATAAAATGCTGTGGATAATTGTTGCTGTTAGAAGTTTCCTGATAATATTTAAAATGTTCCATGTCGCCTTAGTATTATTTTTATTACTATCTAATAATTTATAATATTCCTTTTTACATGCCTTTATAATATCATATTATATTTATATTTCTTATGCTTGTTTTCTGATTCAGTAGTTTTATAAATTTCCTTTAAAGATTGTTTTTCTTATTTCATACATTTTCTGTTCCTTTTATAATCCGCTGCTCATTTTTCTGCTTTTCCTCCTAATTTCCTTAACTGCCCAGTTTTATCTTATAGTAATTTTAATATTCTTCAAATCCTTCANGACGTCCCGACCCCTGACGTCCCGACCCCTGACGTCCCGACCTCTGACGTCCCGACCTCTGACGTCCCGACCTCTGCGCAGTGGGCGAGAAGCAGCCGACCATCTTGAAGTGGCGCATCCTGACGACCACCGGTGACCTGGAGCGCGTCTCCGCTGTGGCGCTGCCCAAGCTGCCCATCTCCATCTCCAACACTGACCTGAAGGTGGCATCAGACACCAAGTTCTGCCCCGGCTTGGGTGAGGAAACGGCGGACCCTGGACTCGTCCTCAGCCCGGCCCTCTGTGACCTGGTCGGGTTCTGGTTCTGGTTGCAGGTCTGGCCCTGGCATTCCACGACGGTAGCATCCAGATCCTGCACCGCCTGTCCCTCCACACCATGGGCGTGTTCTATGGCGCTGCCCAGCGGCCCGGGGACGACGCTGCCATCAAGCGCCCGCGTACCACTGGCCCCGCCCTCCACTTCAAGGCGCTGCAGTTCTCCTGGACCTCGCTGGCGCTGGCCGGGGTGGACGGCCACGGAAAGGTGAGGCCCGTCTCAGTCTGTTTGCACGTGAGGCTGAATCTCTTCAGAGGAAACCTTTAATCCTGCTGTCTGTCCTCAGCTCCACATGCTGCGCGTGTCGCCCTCTATGGGCCAGGTGCTGGACATGAACACCACACTGCGACACCTGCTGTTCCTGCTGGAGTACTGCATGGTGACAGGCTATGACTGGTGGGATGTGCTGCTGCACGTGCAGCCCAGCATGGTGCACAACCTGGTGGAGAAGCTGCATGAGGAGTACATGCGGCAGAACCAGGCACTGCAGCAGGTCAGCACTGCATGGCCGCCGCCGCCGCCATGCACCCTCTCTCCGCTAATCTCTGATCTCTGCAGGTTCTGGCCACGCGCATCGTAGCCGTCAAGGCGTCTCTCTGCAAACTCTCCACGGCGACGGCAGCGCGGGCGTGCGACTTTCACGCCAAGTTGCTGCTCATCGCTATCAGCTCCACCCTGAAGTCCCTGCTACGTCCACACGTCCTCAACACGCCGGACAAGAGTCCAGGCGACCGGCTGACTGAGATCTGCGCCAAGAACACCGACACAGGTAAGAGCCAGGTGAGCGGCCGCATGGCTGGGCGAACGGCGTCTGACCTGGGCGGTGTGTGTCCTCAGACATCGATAAGGTGATGATCAACCTGAAGACAGAGGAGTTCGTCCTGGACGGCCCCCCCCTGCAGTCCCTGCAGCAGCTCATCCAGTGGGTGGGAGACTTCGTCCTCTACCTGCTGGCCAACCTGCCCAACCAGGTGAGCCAGGTGGGTGACCTCACGGCGGCTTAGCCTGCAGCCGCCTCATCCAGCCAAGGTGAGAGCCGTTGACCCCTGACCTGTCATCCCGCAGGGCTCGGCGGTGCGGCCTGGGTTCGGCTTCATGAGAGACGGGGCGTCGCTGGGAATGCTGCGGGAGATGCTGGTGATGATCCGGATCTGGGGCCTGCTGAAGCCCGGCTGCCTGCCCACCTTCACCGCCATGTCGGACAACCAGGACAGCATGCAGCTGCTGTTCCGGCTGCTCACCAAGCTGTGGCTGTGCTGTAAGGCGCCGCAACACCACACCTCGCTTGCTAGCGCAGCACGCAGCTGCAGCATGTCTCTCTGATATGTATGACTGTAACATGGAGGGCAGGTGGTGCATTCAGGGGTCTTGGGGAAAGCAAAGCTTCAGTGGTCTTATGAGTCGTTTTACATAAATCAGATGTTATGGTTTCAATGACGGGCACCTGACGCTAAGCCCCGCCTCCTGTCCCCTGATTGGCAGCGCGGGACGACGGCCCCCCCCAGGAACCCGACGAGAGCCTGATAGACGAGTGCTGCCTGCTGCCCAGTCAGCTGCTGGTTCCCAGTATGGACTGGCTCCCAGTGAACGACGGCATCATCGTGAAGCTGCAAGGGAAGCTGCCGCTGCGGCTGCAGTTTGGGAAAGCCTCGTCGCTGCAGGGGGTGGGAGTCTCCGCCCCCCTGGATGTGTTCACCAGGTAAACCTCACCCCTGCCCGTTGCAGCACAGGGCTCTGGCTGCAGGTGAGCTCACCTGTGTTTGTGTTCAGGAGTCCTGGAGCTCAGAAGATGGACAACCTGCGCTGCATTCACATGGGTGTCAGCCCCACCGAGGAGAGCAAGGCCTGCACTAGGTGAGTCCACAGGAAGTGATGTCATTGCAACACCCAATCACTTGGAGCCCCGGTAACCTGTGACACACCGCCCCCTACAGGTGTGGCTGCGTGACAATGCTTCGCTCCCCCAACAAGACGAACGCCATGAAGCAGTGGGAGCAGCGCTGGATCAAGAACTGCCTGTGTGGAGGTCTGTGGAGGAGGATGCCGCCCACCTTCACCTGAACGCACCTGGCCAGGCGTGGCCAGGTAGCCATGAAGATGTCTGAAGGAAGCTCCTGCTTCCTCTGTTTGCTGCAGAGAGGCTGCAGCGCCCCCTGTATTCTGTAAATAAAACCTGTTTTCTAATAAAAGCATCAAACTTCTTCAGCTCCGTCATCTCAGTGAAGGTTAGGAACGCAGCCATGCTAGCAGCAGGCGCCATGCTACTAGCAACAGGGTCTACTATATCTAGCAATGGGGTTAGGCCACCTAGAAATGTGGTTAGCTGCCTAGCAACATTGTCTATCACCTAGCAACGGGCTTATACACCTAGCAACAGGTCAACCAAACTTATCAATGGGGCTAGCCACCTAGCAACAGAGTTGACCACCTAGCAACGACTTACAACACCTGGCAACGGGGTCAATTACCAGAATCTACTCCTCCCACTCAAGAGTTCTGCTGTAAGCAGGTCAGCTGGTTCTGGTCCAGATGAGGCATCAGACTAGTGTTCCATAGACTTCCATATAAAGCCCAACCCAGCCAACAGGTGGGGGAACCTGGACCACCATCTTAGAACCACAGACGGAACCAATACAGATCTGTTCAGAGCACCAACAGAACCGGGCCGGTCCACACAGAAAGAACTCAACTGGGGGTTTGGGTCAGAACCACCAGAACCGTCATGTTCTGCTGATCAGCTGCAGTGTTTCACGGAACAGACGGGGGGCGCTCTTTCTCCTCTCTCTTTTCTGTCTCTTTTCTCTCCCACCCGCACGCGCAGCTCGCCCCCGCCGCGCCGCCGCATCGCCCGCAGACAGAAAGACGTTCACGGATCTGCGGAAGCTGCAGAGGAACGTTGTCCGAACCAGAGCCGGATGGGTTTGGATCGGAACCAGAGCCAGCAGCAGCCGAACTAACTGGACCGCAGCCAGCAGCTCTGCGGGAACGTACGGTACCGGGAGAGAGACAACCTGAACAGGTCCGGGATCTAAGGTGAGACCGAACCGTTCTGCTGCGTGCACACGTGTGTTTATCTGTGCATGTGCACGCGCTGCAAGCAGAACGTTCCTGGTCCAGATGAACCGGTTTGCAGGAACACCTGTCTCACCTGCCTGTCTGCCTGTCCGGACGGGTTCTGGGTTCTGATTGGTCGGAGTGTCGTAGCGCGGGGGAGGATGAGGATGATGAAGCCTCCCGCTCCCTTCGTGTCTAGCTCAGTGATTACTGATTGGATCTGTCCTGCAGAATCTCTGACCCGGTCCACAGCGCCGCTGATCCAGAACCAGTGTGGTTGCGGCCGATCTCACCAGATCAAACAGTTGAAGGTGGGACCGACGCGGTCCGGTTGGGTCCGGTCTAAACACACAAAGAAGCTGTAGCAGTCTGAGAAGAAAAGAACTGGATCCAAACAGCACCGAACCCAGAACCAGAACCCTTCCTGTGTTTGGTGTTGATTTGTCTGGATGCGATCGGGCCCAGCAGGTCCATGTTGGACTGCAGGTGGTGACCCGGTTCTGGAGGGAGTTCTGGTTCTGGACTCCAGGTGTGTGTGACGCACAGCAGGAGAGAGAGCACCCAGTAGCAGCATGACCCCAAAGAAAGTTTTAGAGCCCAAACATCTCTCTGTGTGTGTGTGTGTGTGTGTGTGTGTGTGTGTGTGTGTGTGTGTGTGTGTGTGTGTGCGCGTGTTCCAGGTTCATGAGGATGATGATGATGATGAGCTCCTCGACCACAGAGAAGATGAAGAAGAAGGCTCCCAAGGATAGTCTGACTCTCCTGCCATGTTTCTACTTTGTCGAGGTCAGAGGTCACCCAGGGATAAAGATAGAGCTAAATTATTGAAAACTATGAACATCAGTTAGAGAAACTTAAATATCTATACTAACATGACCTGTGCAGACAGAAACAATCGATCTCAGGATCACAGATTGTCTTTAACCATCAAAGTTTTTAGAGAGATCTGACGTTCAATAAACATTTCATAATTATCTTCATGAGATTTTCCTGATTTGCTCTTTTTGACCCAGGACTTTGATGAGTTGACGGTCCAGAAGTTGCAGAGAGGTTCCGCTTCCAGAACCTCGCTGCAACTTCTGGACCAGAAGGGAACTTGACTGTGTGTGTTCTGGTGGCAGCTGCCCATCGTGGCTTCTTCTATGGTGTCACTGTACTTCCTGGAGCTGACGGACGCGGTGCAGCCGGCCCAGGCGGGATTCCGCTGCGGCGACCGGGCCCTCAGCATGCCATACGTAGACGGAGGAGACGAGCTGATCCCGCTGCTGATGCTGCTGAGCCTCGCCTTCGCCGGCCCGGCCGCCTCGGTACGAGGCCATGCCCACCCAGCGACCTCACAGACCAAGAACCTGACCCGGGTCAGCTAAGGTGTGTTTGTTTTGTGTGTCAGATCATGCTGGTGGAGGCGGCGGTTTACTGCCTGCAGCCTCGCCTGAAGATCCACCGAGCCGAAGGAAGCATCAACGCCGGCGGCTGCAGCTTCAACTCCTTCCTGAGGAGAACCGTTCGCTTCGTAGGTAGGACCCTCACCTGACTGCCTCACCTCTCTAAATGTCCACCTGTCCACCTGTCTGTCTTTCTACCTGTTCCAGGTGTTCATGTGTTTGGGCTCTGTGCGACAGCACTGCTCACTGACATCATCCAGCTGGCGACGGGTTACCACGCCCCGTTCTTCCTCACCGTCTGTAAGCCCAACTACACACTGGCCGGCGGGTCATGTGACCAAAACGCTTACATCACCAGAGACATTTGCTCCGGTCATGACCAGCATGCCATCATGGCGGCCAGGTGCGGCGTGTCCTCCTGTCCGTGTCGCGTTCTCCAGGTAGAGGCTGATTGTTGATGTCTCTCTGGCAGGAGGACGTTTCCTTCCCAGCATGCAACTCTGTCGGCCTTCGCCGCCGTTTACGTCTCGGTGAGCGACGAACCATCTAAAGCCTGTCCTCCCAGTTCCATCTCCAAAGGTTGACTGGTCCTGTTCGTGTGTCTCCCCTTTTACCCCCCAGATGTACTTTAACTCCACCATCTCCGACTCCACCAAGCTGCTGAAGCCGGTCCTGGTCTTTGCATTTGCCATGGCGGCGGCGCTGACAGGCCTCACTCAGATCACGCAGCATCGCAGCCATCCCGTCGACGTCTATGTGGGATTCCTGATCGGCGCCTTCATTGCTGCATATCTGGTGAGACCCCACATATGTGAGATCAGCTGCAGTTGCCTTGGCAACTTCACCAGGAGGCTCGGTGCAGCGCTGCGTAGGCGACAGGTCTTCAGGTGTTTTAAAGTTAGACACCTGAAGCGTCTCCACCTGTCTGCCTGGGACTGTTTCCTGTTCTGACGCGCTGCTCCTGTTCCCATTCTCCAGGCGCTTCATGCCGTCGCCAACTTCAGGTCTTCTGATGAGTGCACTCAGGCTCCGTCCCCTCCCCTGCCGGTGGAGGACCCTCTGCGGGCGCTGACAGAGCGCGGACACGATTCGGTGTACAACAAGGGTCCCGCCTCGGCCTCAGAGAGCAACGATGAGATTGCAGCGGCGCCAGCCCCTCTGGAGCGCCTGGAGGGCCTGGGGCCGCTGCAGAGGGAGCAGGGCTCCATGGAGGGCCTGAAGAGGGCCAGCGTAGACGTGGAGCTGCTGGCTCCTCGGAGCCCCATGGGGAAGGAGACCATGCTGACCTTCAGCAACACCCTGCCCAGAACAAGTGTGAACATCAACGGCCCTCTGGGTGCCAGCGAGGCACCAGGGGCCCAGGGAGCGGCGGTGCAGCGGCGGCTGAAGGCGGTGCAGGTCCCGGTGGACCCCATGAGGTCCCAGCAGCTGGTGTCCGAGTGGAAGCAGAAGTCCATGGAGATGCGCGGCTCAGGGCCTCGTGAGGACGGGGACCACGAGCCCAGTGAGGATGGCTCCGAGGCGAGCTCTATGGGGACGGACGATGCCGGTTCTCAGGCGCCCATCTGCCAACCTTCGGTGCACTGCATGAGGGTAGGCTCAGGTCGCAACCCCACCCCTCCTCCAGGTGGTGCCAAAGCTGTGGCAACGCCCAGACCGCCTCAGATCCCTGAAGCTGGACCCCCACCAGTGTCTCCAAAGAGCGCCTTGACCAGGGCTAAGTGGCTCGCCATCCGGGAGAAGACCAGCGGGGAGGCTGCTGGCCGCGGCAGTGTCAGCCAGCCACGCCTCATGCAGGTCATTGCCTTGTCCAAGCAGCAGGGTCTGCTTCCCTCCTCCTCCTCCGAGAGCGCCTCCACTGGCTCCGCTGCCTCCTCCAACACGGATTCCCCCCTCTGTCGCCAGCGAGACGGGCTGGGCATCGTCACCGTGGACGCCCACGCCCCCTATCATCCTGTTGTGCAAACTCCACCCCCTCCACAAGCCCCGCCCCTGGCCGGGAACGGAAGCCCTTGGGAGTGGGCCGCGGTATCCAATGGAGATGACCCACGAGAATCCTACGGCCTCAACAAGCTGACCAGGTTGGACCCGACGGCCCGTGCGAGCAGCTTCCGCCCACGCCGCTCCGCATCACCTGCCATTGACCCCGCCCAGCAGGCAGAGATGGCGGCGGATGCTCAGCGTAGGGAAATGGCCATGAGACGCAAAACGGCGTTAGTTCTACTGGATCGAGAAATCCGCAACCAGACTGAACAAGAAAACTACTACAAGAGTTTACAGGGTCGGAGGTTCAAGGACCAACCGTAACCCCGAGACACCTGGACCAGACCTGGACGGGACAGAGACACCTGGAGGGGACAAAGACACCTGGAGGGGACAGATGGAGGGGACAAAGACACCTGGAGGGGACAGAGACACCTGGAGGGGACAAAGACACCTGGAGGGGACAGAGACACCTAAGGGGGACAGAGACACCTAGAGGGGACAGAGACACCTGGACAGAACAGAGACACCTTGGTTTTGGGCCATTTTAGCAACAATAAAGCTAACGGAGCCCCTGAGCTAATAACCTGACAGAATTGCAGCAAAGTTTTTAGTTAATAAAAACATATTTGTCCAATAATGAGATTATAAAGGAATCATGAAGACATGAGCTACCAGCTGCTCTTGGTTGGCTGTTTGGTTCTGAGTGAAACGTTTCCTCCTCGCATGAAACTGACAACCTGTTTGAACGTTAGCATGGGTTGCTATATTAGCAGCTGTACTGAAGAACGTTTTTTTTTTTTTGCCAGCAGGGAATAAATTATTAATGTTGGCAGCAAAATGTTTCAATGTTATGGACTCGACACAGAAACGTATTTGCAATATTGGAAAGGGATTTTGGGTTACTGCAGTGTTTCTCTATTCCGGTCCTCACGCCCCTGCTCTCCATGTTTTAGGCATTTCCCTTTTGCCACACCTGGATTGTATCTCTGGGTGATTAACAGGCTTCTGAAGTACTTGATGTTCATGCAATCATTTGAATCAGCTGCTCTGGACTAGAGGGACATCTAAAACATGCAGAGCAGGGGGGCTGAGGACTGGAATTGAGAAGCACTGGGTTACTGGAACCAGACGCAGCTGACCTTCAGGGTCAGCGGGGTCGCATTAGCCTCCCTGCTACAGCAACAGCTTTGTTTCTCTCAGTGTGCCAACAGGAAGTGATGTCAGCAAGGTTGGATCTGTTAGCTTTACTGCAGTTAAAGTGGCAAATTGGTGGCTTTATTGCCCTGGTCGCCTTGGTGACGGTATAACATCTGGACATGATATTGGACTTTTCACCCACAGAAATGCCCATCAACAGTGTCTGAGGTCAAAGGTCACATCCAGAAATTTAAACGATTTCCTCTGGAAGCGCAGTAAACCAGAACTCTGGATCCAAATGATGAGTAGCTTAAAGCTGCAGTTTGTAACTTTAATAAAATGTTGTTTTTTCTGTTTTTGTTCAAAGTGTCATCAGATAATCTCTGCCTGCTCCCAGTGCTAACTACAGAATACACAACTCATTTAGAAACTACTAATCAGAGCCAGGAGGTGGGTGTTAGCACTGTCAATCACACTTGTGTATGAACTACAACAGAGCTGGCCATCAATGCAAGCTAGCAGCTAGCATAGCCACCATGATACTATTAATTTAGGTTAAGTTTATTTGACATTAGGCTGTTTGGCACAAGAGAGGGTGTGAGCAAGTGCGTTCATGAGCCTGATTGGCAGCGCTAAGACCCTCCTTCTGGCTCTCATTGGTTGTTTGAGCAGTAGTGGTGCATATCTGCAGATGGCAGTGGGACCACAGGGAGAAGCTCATCGGTGTTACTGTGTGGAAAAGTTTTGCTGCAGCTTTAAAGCTCCTGCTGTGATCCCTCACCTGCCTGGATGTGTCTGTTGCCATGGCAACAGACACCAGGGAGAAATTTTCCTTCAACTCCACACATAAATTCAAACACATTCATAAAAAAATCATGATGTCACCATGGTAACAACTTTGTTGCCAGGGCGACGGCTCGGTCGCTACGGTAACGTCTGGTTGTGGTAATGCGCTCGGTGCCGGATGTCGATTGGCTGCCGGCCTGAGTCACGTGACTGTCGTTCTCTAGTGATTTATTGTGAAGCTGCTTTTGTCAGCGGGGCTCCGATCGTCCACCTGTTCGTCTGCACCTACCTGAGGACAGGTGGACAGGCTGTCCCTGCTGCTGCATGTGATCTCATCCTGTTGCCATCTGTAAAGCCATGTGTGAGGATGATGATGCTGCATGCTTTGTTCTCTCCATGATGAAGAGTCACAATAAAAACGTTCTTCCAGCCTGAAGGCGCCTCATTCACCGCAACACGCAGCGTTACTGCAGCTGGTCTAGATCAGAAGATATAGAGCAACAGATCTAGAGCAGGTGATCTAGAACAGCTGATCTACAGCAGCAGACTTCCAGCGAGCGGTAACCCATGGTAACCTGCTCAGAGCTCATTCTGTAAGTCGCCTGTCAGACAGTGCTCAGGGTTAATCAAGCCGCTCTGTCATTTATAGGTCACTACTCCCAATAACTGCGTTAAAAACTTCCGATCAGTCCGAATTCAGGAATAACGATCCCCGCCGCCTGTCAGGCAGCGCTCAGGGCACACGACGCACTTTCCGCAGCTAGGACCCGTACTTCCGGCTCTGGTTCGGCAATACCAGCGGCCGTTAGCTGTAGCTGCTGCTCGGAGCGGATCTCATCTCCCGGATTTTCTGAGCGGCTCCCCGGCCGACCCTGCCCTTTGAATCCACCTGAAGCCGCTCCGCTGTCGGTTCCGAGCCGCCAGCCGAACGCTAACGCGGGGCTTTGTCGAGCTTCAGGTCCGGTCCTTCCAGTTAGCATCAAGCTAACAGCTAGCTTCCTGCCGATGAAAACATCGCGAGGAAAACTTCGCTGACAGGTGAGTCTGACGCACCTACAGGTCTCCTTTCTGACCTGGCAGAGGGCTTACAACCCCTAACAGCCAGCAGTGAGGCCTGACGTTGTTCCTCAGCATTTACTGCCCCTCGCACACCTGAACAGAAGATGCTGAGGAACACCTGAATTCCTGACCTGATGGAACAACGTCCCGATTCTAAACATTGGTAGCTTCTAAAGATCTACAATCAGCTTCCAGGCCACGCCCACATTCTGCCCCTCACCAGCGCAATCAGCCAGCCCATCACTTGTTTCATGGTCACCATAGCAACCAGAAAATTACATCAAGGCACACATTAACGTGAGGTGGAGAGTCGCCACGGTAACGACGAGATGAACCAGTCTGTGTCAGAGGTCATTCATCCAGAAGCAGTCTGGGTCAGTCTGTTCAGGATTTGGATTTCCGGTTCAGGTTTATTTTTTTGCACCAGCTGAAAAATATAAAATGTGATAAAAGCATCAAAGCTAACCAGAGCCGGAATCCTGACCAGGTTCTGGCACTGAGGGCCAGTCAGTAAATAACTGCGCTGTGTTTGAACCTTCCAGGTGGATCCGGCTTCCGGGTCGGTCTTGCTGGAACTGGATCTGAGTCACCTTCATGAAGCGGACCAGAACCATGCTGACCTAGGAACGGGTTTGGGAGCACCAGAGTCCTGCAGCGGCCGCCGCCATGTCGGAGAACCAGGCCAACAACAACGTTCCTCTGAACAACAACATGGGGCCCAACCGGATCCGGAACCCCAACATCAACCAGAACCCGCTCATCAATGTGCGCGACCGCCTCTTCCACGCCCTCTTCTTCAAGATGGCCGTCACCTACGCCCGGCTCTTCCCGCCGTCCTTCAGGAGAGTCTTTGAGTTCTTCGTCCTGCTGAAGGTGAGATGTCCCACCTGGCCTGGACTGGGTTGGGAGGTTCCCGCTGGCTGCAGCAGCTCACCTGGTTCTGATCTGGTTCTGGAACGACAGCTTTCTAAAGCTACATCCTGCAGTTACACAGTTTGACTTGTAGGTATCAGACAGGAGCTGGCCTGAGCTGAAACTGTCCGTTTGTCTCTGTAGCTGTTATGAGCTTCGGACACATTCTAATTATTTTTGCTTATTTTTTGTTGTTTTCTTTAAAGACTTTAGTAAAATGATTTCCTCTGTTCCTTCTGGAGTTTAGATAATCTCCTGTTTTCTGATTAACATCTGATGACTTTGAGGCTGGCGCTGTTCTTCGCCCACCTGTAAAGAGGCTGGCCTTCGGGAGTGTGTGGATCCACCTCTCACTTTTCCGCTCTCCCACCACTGGGGGCGTCCCGCCGATAGGCACACAGCCAGCGGGTGCAGGCCAAGCAGTAACTTTTGTTAGCCTTTGGTTTTTTTGTTGTGATTTTGGCCTGCTAAGACTGTCCTGTTCTCGCTTCTATCTATTGCAGTAGGTTCTTTTTGGAATATTTGCTTTGGTCCGGTATTAGCAGGGGCTTTGTGGCTCCGGTAACCTAAATTTGTTTTTTTCTTCCGCAAAAGTTAAAAGCAGCTGAACAAAATAAAGATTCAAGAAAAAGGGTTAAAAAAAAAAGAATCTTTGAATCCTAACTCTTGAATCCCAGCCATCTCCCAGACTTCTCCCAGCCGTCTCCCGGACATCTCCCAGCCATCTCCCAGACGTCTCCAAGTCATCTCCCTGCCATCTCCCAGACGTCTCCCAGACATCTCCCAGCCATCTCCCAGATGTCTCCCGGACATCCCAGCCGTCTCCCAGACGTCTCCTGGACATCCCAGCCGTCTCCCGGACATCTCCCAGACGTCTCCCGGACATCTCTCAGACGTTTCCCAGAGGTCTCCCGGACATCTCCCAGACGTCTCCCGGACATCTCCCAGACGTCTCCCGGATGTCTCCCGGATATCTCCCAGACGTCTCCCGGACACCTCCCAGACGTCTCCCGGAGATCCCAGCAGTCTCCCGGACGTCTCCCAGCCATCTCCCGGACATCTCCCAGACGTCTCCTGGACATCTCCCAGACGTCTCCTGGACATCTCCCAGACGTCTCCTGGACATCTCCCAGACGTCTCCTGGACATCTCCCAGACGTCTCCTGGACATCTCCCAGACGTCTCCGGACATCTCCCGGACATCTCCCAGACGTCTCCCGGACATCTCCCAGACGTCTCTCAGACGTCTCCGGACATCTCCCAGACGTCTCCCGGACATCTCCCAGACGTCTCCCGGACATCTCCCAGACGTCTCCCGGACGTCTCCCGGACATCTCCCAGACGTCTCTCAGACGTCTCCTGGACATCCCAGCGGTCTCCCGGACATCTCTCAGACGTCTCCCGGACGTCTCCCGGACATCTCTCAGACGTCTCCCGGACGTCTCCCATCCATCTCTCAGACGTCTCCCGGACGTCTCCCATCCATCTCTCAGACGTCTCCCGGACGTCTC
>NW_015113734.1:153960-157890 GCF_001443285.1 Poecilia latipinna
GGTGGTGGAGAATGACCGAGCTAAGATCCTGTGGGACTTCCAGATCCAGACAGACAAGATGGTGATGGCGAATTATCTCCTAACAAGTGGTTTCATCATTGAGACCTGAATTTTTTTCCAGGTTCACTACTGAGAAATTCAGTCGCACTCTTGAAATCTGCCAACTTCTGATTTCTATGTATTATGGGTCTTTCTTGTTTCATACTTTGTTTTTTGTGTACTATTAGTTATTTCTGAGTTAACAGAAAATACAGATAGTTTTAGATTAGAATAAAGAAAATAATTGACAGAAAAAATAATTGACAGAAAACTTCCCATTCAGAATTAACATTTACCGTTAACCAGCTGGTCACTGAATGAAATTGTTCAACAGCAGTGTCTTTGATGTGACTTCGCTTTTTTAGTAAACTATTTTTTGTTTTGTATTTTTAAGAAAGAAAGCTGAACTAAAGTAGGTTGTAGTCTGAGGTTTTCACCTTAAGTTTATTCTGAAAAGTGTGGTGGGTGTGGACAACTGGGCTCCTCATTAGACTTGATTGTAGCTTCAAGAATCCTTGTCCATCAGTTTCAAGTTGTGCATCAATAGTAGCCTTAATGCTGTGTTCACCTTTCCATAAAGACAAAATGTGAAGAAACCATCCAACAGTTCTAACAGTCCTTGTTTGCATCTTCAAAATGTTAACATACTTCAGCTGTGGGGCTCCTGGTTCAGCCACCATCCAATGAAAGATGAACAAAGAATCTGCTGTAGTAGGAATTATCCTAATGTTTCAGTACTAATCTCTTCAGATTTGTCACAACATTTTATTACTCCTGTTCTGGGTTGCTAGAAAAGTAAAAGTACTCCATATTTTATAAGCTAAAAAAAGTTACTCTGGATAATAATCTAAAAAATATAATATTGTTCTAAAGAAGTTAGTTCTCCACAATTTCTAAAAGTAATCAAATAAACTAGTCAGAGCAAGGAAAAAAAACACATCAGGGAAGTGTGCACATGTAGCAACATTCAGATAATACAAAGACACGAAAGGTGGTTTGCTGTGTATGACCATGAACCGTGGAGCTCAGTCTCCCAGGCAACAGTCTGATATGATGGTCCTATCTAAGAGCAAGTCCTTGGGAGAGAAGTGGGAGGGAGCGTTGTATTTACAAATCTTCCAGGAGACAGGAGATACCCAGCCAAGGCAGACACAGGAGAGCCGATACAGATACAGAATACCTTAGGTCGGGGGGATTGTAAATTTCAGTCTGCCCTAAAGTCTCACCAATACATCTCTGTTCATTCCAATCATCCAAATTGCAGATTTTAAGCTGTCAATGTTTCCAGGTAACAATGTAAACGCTGTAAAACTAAACCATTAGTGAGGTCAACATTCTAAGTATTTATAAGCAAGTCTATTGACAAATGTCAAATATATATTATGTAATTTATATAAGGGGGCTTCTAATTCAGGTTTTTAATTTTTATTTGGACAAAGTTCAATTCAACTTCTAGAAAATATAGTTTATATGTCAAAACAAGCAAAAAAGATTATTTGTAGACAAATAAATGTTTGTAGTTAGAGGCGGAACGTAAAATGACTTGACCGTTTCTGGGGTAGATCTTCATGTGACACTTCCGGCGGAAGTAACCAACACTAAACTAGCAGCATTAGCTTCCTGGCTTCTTTGTGTTTATCGGTGGTTAAAAAACGGCTTTGCTGGGTGAGCTGAATGTTTAAGAGTCTGCAGTAACAATATCTTCGGTTAATCTTCAGAGAGAATCGACCAGAGAGAGACTAACTGCTGCTGCTGCGGAAATATTCAGCCACACCGCAGGAGGAAGGATCGGTCATCAGCTCAGACTGCTGGAAAACCCGGATCACCTCCGAGCCTCCAGGTAGAGTTTGCTGATCCAGGCTTTACTGGAGCTTCGGCATGTTGTTAGTTTCTGGTTTAAAACTTCATTTAAATCTCTGTTTTGCTCATATTAATGAATCTTCAGTACTTTAGATCTATAATATCTTAACTAAATAGAATAAAATGGCATTTATTGTTCCGCAAAGGGCAAATTCTGCAGCATCAGGTGTGAAGATTCACACAAAAAAGTTCTTAAAGCTTTAAAAACAATAGAAAACAAGAGTAACAATTACAACAATAGCAATGTTCTGTACAAAATTATAACTGTGCAGTTATTGTAAATAAAAATATCAGACACGTGATCCAAGGGATGTGCAACTGAGTTACATCACTTTTCCCAAAATGTACATGATGTTCACAGGGAGGAAAACCCATTTCATCATTGGGGGGCGGTTACAATGAAATGTAACGTAAAATGTGGCTTAAATTTCTTTTATTGTGTTCAAGCTGCAGGGCCAAAAATGACTAGTAAGTAGTGATGCATATCAAAAGTGTTTTTCTCAGTAAACAACCTGCTGAGACCCACAGAAGTCAAACTAAGATTCAAATGTTTAGATCTGAGTTTGATTCAGTCACTGATCTAATCTCTGAAACACCTTTACAAAAACTTAATGCTCTGACTAAAAACAAGCTGTAATGAGTGACTCCACTTGATAAAACTCCTCATAAATATTGATTTATTGCAGTGAGTCTCAATACAAGTTATGTGTTATTTAAATTATAACCTTAATTATAATTAAAAGTTGCTTTAAACCTTTTCTTTTTGTTTTTCCATGTCCTGGATGGCTGAACCCATAAATATGTAGAAATTGAATATCTGGGAAGTTTCATACCTTAAGCTTAAGACTCAGCACCAGAAAAATATTAAGATTTTAATTTGTGGTTTTAAAGGCTCTATGTTGAAGATGGTAAGAAATAAAGGCATACTTTATGTTTGTACTGTCAGCTGCCCCTCTGCTCTCGGCTCCCAGCTGCTGGTAACGCTTCTTGTTAACCTAACAGTTACAGAGACAAATCTAATTGAAATAACCTCGACAGAAAAAAGAGCCAAACCTCAGCAATGCACAGAGCCGTTCCAAAGTATTCGGCCTCCTTGAACTTTTCAACCTTTTGCTGCTTTCCAGGCTTCAAACATAAAGATCTAAAACTTTTATTATTTTGTGAAGAATAAACAACAAGTGGGACACAGTCGTTTGGTGGAACAAAATTTATTGTATATTTTCAACTTTTTTAACAAATAAAAAACTGCAAAGTGTGGCGTGTAATATGATTGGGCTCCTTTACTGTCAGTGCAGCAAACTCAGTCCAGACGTTCAGTTTGGGTCTCTGAATGATCCAACGTTGTCCTAATGATGATGAACAGAATCCACCTGTGTGTAATCGAGGCCCGTATAAATGCACCTGCTCTGTGATCGTCTCTGGTTGTGTTTAAAGCGCAGAGAGAATCATGGAGGCCAAGGACCCACAGCAGGCAGGGCCCAGAAAACTAAAGCCGGTTTTGGATGCAAAAGGAGCTTTAAACATCTGAAGGAGCTCTGAGCAGCGATCATGTTGAAATGGAAGGAGCATCAGACCAAATCTACCCAGACCCGGCCGTCCCTTAACCGTCATCTGGAACAAGGAGAAGACTGATCAGAGATGCAGCCAAGAGGCTCAGGATCACTGGATGAACTGCAGAGATCTACAGCTCAGGTGGGAGAGTCTGTCCGTAAGACACTGGATAAATCTGGCCTTTATGGAAGAGTGGCCAGAAGAAGAAAGCCATAAAAAGATATCCATAAAAATCTGGTTTAAAGTTTCCCACAAGCACCTGGGAGACACAAACATGTGGAAGAAGGAGCTCTGGTCAGATATGTTTGGCATAAAAGCAACACAGCTCATCACCCTGAACACACCATCCCCACTGCCAGACATGGTGGTGGCAGCATCATGGTTTGGGCTGCTTTTCTTCAGCAGGGACAGAGAAGATGGAAAACATTGATGGAAGACGGATGGAGCCGAAAACAGAACCGTTCTGGAAGAAAACCTGCA
>NW_015113734.1:161216-171210 GCF_001443285.1 Poecilia latipinna
CGTATCCAGGTGTTAGAATAGCCTAGTCAAAGTCCAGACCTGAATCCAATGGAGAATCTGCGGGAAGAGCTGAAAGCTGCTGTTCACAAGCATCTCCATCCAGCCTCACTGAGCTCCAGCTGTTTTAAGAAAGAATGGGCAAGAATTTCAGTCCATGTGCAAAACTGAGAAGCAACTTGCAGCTGTAATCGCAGCACAAGGTGGCGCTACAGAGTATTAACACAAGGGGGCCAATAATATTGACGCCCCACTTTGCAGGTTTTTGTTTGTTAAAAACGTTTTAAAATATCCGATAAATTTCACTCCACCTCACGATGTATGTGAGTCCGGCGGAGGCCGGTTCTGTCGGGTCAAACGCCTCTGACCTGACAGGAGGCCACAGGTTGCCAGGTAAACTCTTGAGCAGTTGTTGGGCTACGATGCATCCAGGTCGTGGTGGGGGTTAACCCTAACCATACCCACGGTAGTAGATATCTGCTGCTGGGGCTCCACCCTGTCAGGCCGACGTACCGGAGACACAGCAGGAAGTAGGCCGGACCGGGAGCCTCTTCGTAGCAGCTGGGTTGTGATAGTTCAGCTGGGATCCTTCAGCTGCATGTGAAACTTAATGTGAGACTGCAGTACATGAACCCAGATCATCCTGGACCACAGAATGCACAGGAAGTTGGGCATGTTTCCACTTCCTGTTCCTGACAGGAAGAGATCAATATTTCTACTTCCTGTTTCTGATGGGAAGTGATAAATGTTCAGATTAAGTCTATAGATTGAAGGAGAACCTTCATAGTTCAGGCAGGACTTAATGATTTTAACTGATTTTATTTAAAATCTAATTTAGAAAAATATATTAAAAAAAGTTTCAAAACAAAAGCTAATTTATTTATCATCTGGTCAGACGTTTACCATCCCAGATTTCAGTAAATAAATATTCTGTGAGAAGAAGGAAAAGATTTCTGTTTAAAATTAAACAACTTTGGACTAAATTCACTGGCACTTTAAATCAGCTAAAACTAGAACTGGACCAGCTGCAGGTGGGTTAAAAAGTTCTTTTAGAACCCAGACCAGAAGAACTAGTTGGATTCAGAACCGTTCACAAAATCAAGCCGGGTTTTGGTTCTGCCTTTCAGACGCTGTCGGTGTCGATGCTGCTCAGATACTCCCACCACCAGATCTTCGTCTTCATCGGTTTGTTTCCGCTGCTCGGTCCATTCAGACCCGGTACGGCCCGGTCCGGTTCTAACCTGCTCTGTGTGTTTCAGTGGATCTGCTGCAGATGCTTGAGATGAACATGACCATCGCTTTCCCAGCAGCCCCTCTGCTCACTGTCATCCTGGCCCTGGTTGGTGAGTTCTGCATTGGTTCTCCTGATCCAGTCTGGATTTACAAACCGTTCTGGTTGTTTTGTATCTGTGATGTCACTTCTTGTTCGCAGGCATGGAGGCCATAATGTCTGAGTTTTTCAACGACACGACCACGGCTTTCTACATCATCCTGATCGTCTGGCTGGCCGACCAATACGATGCCATCTGCTGCCACACCAACACCAGCAAACGCCACTGGCTGCGGTGAGTCCCAAGCAGGAAGCAGGAAACGGCAGGAACCAAGAGAAACAGGAAGCAGCAGGAAACAGATAGAAGCAGGAAACAGGAGAAAACAGGAAGTAGTAAGAAACAGGGGGAGGCAGCAGGAAACAAGAAACAGCAGGAGAAAACAGGAAGCAACAGGAAATGGCATGAGGAAACAGGAAGAGGCAGGAAACAGAAGAAACAGGAACAGGCTGCTCTGATTGGTCAGCTCCCACTCAAGACACACCCCTATCATACCTGTGCTAAAACACCTGCGTGTCCTGATCCACAGTTCTGGTTGGTCAGGTAAGCCTCCAGGTGTGGCTGCTGTAGCTCACCTGGTAACCATAGAAACAAGTTTTTATCCAGTCCAGATAAATGAGAAAGTTCTGATCGTTCCTATCGATTCCGTTGGTTCTCTTGGTTCGGGTTTACTCTGATGGTGCTGATGGAGTTGATGGTTCTGAAAGTTCTGTTTGGTTCATTTGGTTCTGTTGGTTTGTTTGGTTCTGATGGTTCTGTTTGATTTTGATTGGTTCTGTTTGGTTCTTATTGTTCGTTTGGTTCTGATTGTTTGGTTCTGATGGTTCCGATTGTTCTCTTGGCTCTGGTTGGTTCTATTTGGTTCTAAAGGTTGTGGTTGGCTCAGTTTGGTTCCTATGGTCCTGATGGTTCTGTTGATTCTGTTGGGTCTAGGTTCTTCTACCTGTACCACTTCGCCTTCTACGCCTACCACTACCGCTTCAACGGTCAGTACAGCAGCCTGGCTCTGGTCACTTCCTGGCTCTTCATCCAGGTGAGGTCCCTCCTCTTCCTCTCAGCCGTGAGGCTCCGCCCCTTCCTGCCCAGGTTGCCTCTGATTGGCCAGTTCTCTCTTCCTGCAGCACTCGATGATCTACTTCTTCCACCACTACGAGCTTCCTGCCATTCTGCAGCAGATCCGGATCCAGGAGATGCTTCTGCAGAACCAGCAGGCGGGTCAGAACCAGACGGCTCTCCAGGACAACCTCAACAACAACAACGCCACCGCTGCCGGGACTGCCGCTGGGCCGGAACCCGCTGGGACTGGACAGTCAGCAGACAGTACCATTGAGCCGCCGCCGGCCGGGCTGCTCCCTTCATCCTCTGTGGCGGTGGGCGGAGCCGGCGAGGTCAGAGCGGAGCTTAACTGGGTCGCTCAGACTGCCGCTGTCATCACAGAGGCGCTCGGCTCCTCCGTTGACTCGGCAGGAAGTCAGGGGTCGGCGGAGATCAGTGTGGAGTTCTGGATGGGTGGGGCAGCAGGTGGAGCTCCTGAAGGCTCATCGGAGGATAAAGCTTCAGGGGGCGGAGTTGAAGCCTCACCTGGTGATAGCAGGCGCCAGGGGGCGGAGCCTTCAGAAAGCCCCGCCCTTCATACAAACTGCCCCGCCCCTCAGAGCTCAGGTACAGACAGCGAGTCACCTGGGCAACAGACCTCCACCCCCCTTGGCATGTCGTGAGCGTCCAGGTGAGCTGATGACATCACAGTGCCACCTGGAGGCTATGGACCGTCAGCTGATCACTGAGCTGCACTTTACTCCAATTAATCAATTAATTAACTGATCCATCAATTAACCAATGAATGAGCTGATCTGAAGGTAGCCCCGCCCCCACCCGACACTCAGCAGGGTGACCTGGCTCCAGGTGTGACCAGTAGGTGAACTGAGATTCTGACCCGTCTGGACACCCACAGGTCTGACCCGGTTCTGCTGAGGGATGATTGACCCGTCAGGTTCTGGTTCTGACCCATTCTGTCGGACTGAAACCCAGATGGAACTCTAATTCTGCTTTTATTTTGTAGAACAGGAAGCTGCTGATTGGCTGTTGCTGATTAAGCTCCGCCTCTTTGAGGGCGTGTCCTGTGTTTACGTGTTCAGGCTGCATGAGTTCACCTGTTCAGAACCAGAACCTCATCACCTCTATGTTCTGATTGTGACATTGGAGGCGGGGCCTGGGTGGGCGGGGCCTGGGTGGGCGGGTGGTTTTTTCTTGATACCCCTGCTGGTCGACTGGAGTGTTAGGAACCAGTGGAACATGTGAGGCCTCCTGCAGGTGGATCAGACTCAGCTGAAGGTCAAAAATAAAGAGTTGTGGAACCAGCTGGCTTCCTGTGGTCTGTATCTCACCTGGTAACCGGGTCAGAACCGTTACCCAGTTTGAAACGGCTGAATGCTCTAGAAACAGCCGACACAGTTCACTGAGCCAGAACCAGATCTGGGGTCAGGTTAAAAGCCTGTAGAGGGAGGCAGAACCCGTTTGGACCGAGCTGGGCCTGCTAGCCCAGTCTGTTTCTGATTCTGCTGATAGTCCAGAGATGAAAGTTGGTGAAAATCAGTCAGGTTTATTTAAAGGGCCAGCACTAATTGTAGAGCCAAATCAGCTTCCTGTTAGGAAAGGATCCAAGATTAGTTGAGACAATCGACTCTATTTGGGAAGTATTTATTTTGGATGTAAAAACAGTACAGTAAAAATGCTGTTTTCATACATTTTAATAAAATATTGTCACATGAAATTTGCCATGTTGTTCGCTGCAGGACAGAGTTGGCTGTAGCAGCTGGTGTTTGCTGCTGCTGCTAACTTTGGCTTCATAAATGAAACAATGAATGTGACGGACTTCCGGTCGGACTGGGTGATCCGCGTTTCCCCATCAGATGCCTCCAGTGACGTGCGGTTAGGTTGATGGCTGGTGAGGCACCGACTTAATCATGATCAGTTTTATAAATATAGACGCTGTGCGTATTGTTTACATGCTAAGATTTATACCAAGCACAACGCTGGAGCGCAAAAACTATTCTTTCACATGCCATGCATAGCTGCGCCGCGGTACAATAATTCTATAACTCAATGAAACTTGGAAATGTAGGCAGGACCGGCCCCAGCCTCCATGGGGCCCCAGCCTCCATGGGGCCCCAGCCTAATCTGGTTTTGGGGCCCTCTAGTTCTGCTAACCGTGTGGACCGGCTGCAGTCAGCAGTCCGATCATCAGGTCATTCACACACCTGCTATAAGCTGATTGCATCTCTGGATGTTTACATTATATACATGTATAATATACGACACATTTATTGGCCAACTGGTTTATCAACCAGTCGATTTCTGGGAGCCGATTTCCTTAATTTTGGGGAATCGTAATCGGCCAATACTTACATGTGAAGCTGATCTTCATCAGCAAAGGTTATGACTCAGCCTCTGTCCTCTTCTGCTCTGCAGTGACAGGTTTGACTGGCAGACCAACAGGTCTGAACCTTTACAGTTAACAATATTCACCCACTGTGGAAACTCAGCGACTTTCTTGCTACATTTAGCAACATTTCAGACAAAAAACTTCATATCAGCCAAAACCAAAATCAGCAGCTCAGGCTTTTTAAAGATCGGTAACCAGGGATCGGCCAGAAAACTGCAGTCGGTGCAGCGCTACACACATTCATGACATTCTGTGATTAGATACAAAATAAAAAAATACATTTTTACTGCTAAAAACAATTTTAGAAAACACAATATGATCAATTTTGTAATTGACAGGACCCCAATTTTTTTTATTTCTATGAAAAAAAATAAAATTGTGGAGGGCCCCCTGCTGTTCAGGGACCCGGCGCCCCTGGACAGAAGCCCTGCCCACCAGAGCCTCACCCCGTTTCCTCTGTGGTCTGCATCAGCTGCACAGGTTCAGGTTCTTCTTCTGTCATCAAAAAAAGTTCTGTCTGCGGTCCGGAACTGTCTGCTCTAGATCTGGAGCTGAAAACGGGTCGAAAAGTTCTCCGCTGCAGCACTCAGACTGCAGCAACATCGCAGCAGGTAAGATCTGATCTTCATCTCCTCCAGGACCAGGGGGTCCAAACTATGGCCTGGGGGCCATTTGTCTTCCCCCGACTGCAGGTCAGGGGACACACAAACTCCAAACCGATCAGGACTGGGTCCTGATCAGTTTGGGTCGGTTCTGGTTTCCCATAGCGTTCCCGTTTCTGTTGCTGAGAACAAACATAAATCATTTTGTAGGCAGATAAAGTCCAGAACCAGGACAGCTTTGATTCATCAGAACATCATCTCAGAACCTCCAGAACCTCTCATGAATGTTGATTCATTGCTGAGCTGCTGCAAGAAAAAGCCTTCAGAATAAATCGTTTTGTGTTTTTGCTCTTCTGGCCGGGCTGCATAATGTTTTGGCGCCCCCTGCAGGAGGTTTGGACTTCAGGCGACTCCAGCAGGAAAACATGGAGCCGGGTTCTGGAAGTCCAGCACACGGATGGACTGAAAGCAAGAGTTGGGTTCTGCTCCTTTGGTCAGTACCGCAGACTTTTGTTCTTGAACCGTTTTAAGAATCATCTCAGTTGACTGACACGGTCCTTCTGGCACCAGAACCGGATTGGACCGAAATGTTCTGGGTTTGAAAGATAATGGTTCAGTGGCCTTTCTGTTTGTCAGTAGAACCCAAACCAGCTGGGAACCCGTTCAGCAAAGATTGAACATCCAACCATTCAGTCTGTGTCCTGATCGGTTTGGGTCCAGGTTGGTTCTGGTGGGTTTGGATCGATGGATTTAGAAAGGTGTCATGATGGTGAAACTAAAATGAATTCCCATCTGCCTGTTTGATGGTTTTTAACATCGCAGCTCCTTGCTGCTCTTTTTGCCGCCGTTCATTATTAACTATTAATAATAATAATAATAATAATAATAATAATAATAAAACTATTATAATAGTTAATAACATTAACTATTATAAGTTATTATATCAACCAGCCAATCACAGACACTAACCAGCCGCTGTGATTGGCTGGTTTTAATCTGGAGGACTGTCCAACATGAAATGAGGAAGTGAAGGACAGACGGAGCAGAGCCTGTTGCTGGCAGAGCTCTGTCCACTTCCTGTCTGTCTGTCCTCCATCCTTCGGACTCTGAAGATCCTCTGCTCACGTTTCATCATGTTGGCTAGCAGCGCTCTGAGGACCTCAGTCATTGCAATCCCAACCATGGAAATCCATTAGACTTCCAGAAATTCTAACAATTTTCCTAAAATGATGTAATTCTACTTTCATCCTCAAGATTCTTCATGGATGAACTTTATTGATTCCAGAACCAGGAAGATATTGGTCAGCAGCAGGACACAAAACAGATAATAAACTCAACATAAGTAAGAATGGAAATAAAGACTGAAATGTAATTTCCTATTCTGTAAAACAGATTTGACCAAAAATCTACATATTTGTTCAAATGGAGGAGAGATGATGAACCAGTAATAGCTAGAGTTGTTTACAGGGTGATGCCAGTGGCTGGACCTCATTTGCTCCTCTGACCATGTTGAGCCTCAATCTGCCAGGGGTATGAATAATTTTGGCCTTGGTGCAGATTCATTCCTCAGTGGTTAGCATCAGTTTCCGGGCAGGATGCTGTCGTAATCTGGAGGAAACCCAGAACCACCAAACCAGACAGCTGAACTAACTCTGTTCTGATCTGTTCCCAGACACCGGGTCATGGGGAACGCCCTGAAGGCAGCGCAGCCCTCTGCTGGGAGCCCTGAGCAGCTGAAGCAGCCAGAGCAGCAGGTGGAGCAGCTGCTGCGCCGCCTCTCTGGGTTGTCAGAAGTGGAGTTGTGGCGGGTCCAATGCTGCCTCAGCCAGAACCTCCTGCCAGACACCCCTCCTATCCCAGCACACTGCCTGCGCTCTGCCGACACCCTGGGGACGGCCAGAACCCTGGTCCTGTGCTACCATGAGGACGGGCCACTCAACATTATGGCTGCGGCGCTGAAGCTGTTGAGTCCAGAACATCCAGGACTCAACATCATGAGTCCCTCCAGAACCCGACCTGTCAGCATGACGCTGCTTCATGTGGTTCCCCAACCAGAACCCAAAATGAGCCCTGGCTTTGTGAGGATGTTCCGCAGGAGGCTAATCAGCAGGATTCAGAGGCCGGGCGCCGTCCTTGATGCCCTGCGGTACAACAGGACCCTGAATGCAGCAAACAGGGAGGCTGGGAGCGCCTACGCACTCAATAAGCACAAGAACCGGGCCCTGGTAGACCTGGTTCTGAGGAAGGGACATGAACCCCAACAGGTGTTGTTCTACATCCTCAGCAAATCAGAACTGTTCATGCTGAAGGAGCTGGTTGATGAAATCAGAGAAAAGGTCTTTAGTCCTCCGGTTAAACTGTCATACTGATGTAATCGGGGTTGAGTCATGATGTCATCACATATGCTGCTTTCATTCCCAGAACTTCCAAGACTCGTCAGACTTGTTGGAGAGTCTGACCTCAGATGAGCCGAGATGTTTCCAGTGGGTGGTGGCAGACTACTTGCCTCCGCCGTATGGCTGCCAAATGTCCTTGTGGGCTGGAGGTCGCAGATGGTCCAGCCATCAAGAAGCGTCTAGAGGAGGAACTTGGATCCCAGCGGGCAGCAAGAATCACGGAGGAGGTTGTGAAGAAGATCACCCCGGCACTGCGTATGTCAACCTGAGATGGTTCCGACTGGGCTGATGGGTCCCCTTCTCTCCCAGTCAACGTGCTAAGCAACTCTAACAGTTTTTAGAGAGCACCCCAGATTTATAAAGAGGTTGATTGGATGTTGATCTGTGATGTCATCCATACCAGGTGCTGGCCTTGAAGAAGAAAAGATTTCAGAGATGTCATTGAGCATCAGAGCTGGTCCACTGGTGAGACCTTCCTACTGCGCTGCTCACTGCTCATTGGTTCATTAATACTCATATTTCTGCCGTTTAGGCTGACTTCACTCATGTTTTCGATATGAAGGACAATATGTTCAGGTACAACACTCAACTTACAGGCAATGAATGATCCTCAGTGTTGGATTATGTTGATGTTGACACATTTCCTTCCTGCTGTGGGACCCTAAAGAATGTTTCTATTTTATATTTCTATTTGACTCTAGACTGAACTGCCTGAAGCCTGGTATGTACATTTGCCTATATACTGGTCTGGTGTTGGAGGGTCTTGGTGATGTTCTGCATGAGGTGGTTCCCTGGGATGTGGACTTCCTCATGAGTAAAGGTCAGCTGGTCCCTTTTTCCGCTTCACTCTGCTGACTGGAACAAACTCCAGTTGCCTCACTGCCAGCTGCTCTCAGGTCAGTAAAGCTCACCTGGACAGGAAATGTTTCAGTTATAGTCTTCATATTACATTTTGTGTTTTCCAAAGTGAAACAGGGTAGGATGTGAAACCATCCCTGATTTTTTTGTGTCTCCAGTATGTTAGGAAACATTTTCTCTCACAAATTGGTGAAAAACTTTGCATGTTGTCGACAATGATGATTGATCTTGTCATGAGTCGTGTCTTTTCCACTAGCACCTGTTCAGGTGGTTTCCACCATGGTTACGCATCAGTTTTAGTGGCTGGGTCTGACATGTAGTGTGGCCCCCAAAGTCTGGAAAGTAGTGGGATGTGATCTGAACTCAACACAAAAACAAAGGGAGCTGTGATTCACTTTCTGCTTGATCTGTAGCTTTTGGTATAATGCAAAAAGAAAAGACCCAGGAAAGTCCGCAGGCAACGAGATACAGGAGAATATGAGCCACTTTAGTGATACAACCAGTGAATTCAATCCCTGGTCAGCCGTTGCATTTTCCGCCTCACTCTGCATGCTTGAAACCCAAGAGAAATGGGTTCTGACAAAGAACCTGGTGCCATGAAGCCATAAATAGAGGGAAACCTGTATAAACGAGTAGAGTCAGCATTAGGAGAGAAGGGCTATTAGTTAACTCTGGCATCACTGATTAGTTCTGACCAATAATCAAGAAATCTGTCTACTTGCAGAGAAAAATAAAAACTTACTGTGTGTGGCTTATGTCACTGGGGACTACATGGACCTCATCACACCTGGCCAGGAGACAGACAGTCATGTGATCATTAACATCTATTGTTTCTCATGCTTCGGTTTGGTCACATCAGCAGGATCCAGTCAAGCTGTTGCTGGCTTGGTGCTGCTATTTTTTCAGCCCTATAACTTCTCCACCTTTGTGGTGCTGCTGGCTAGGAATGTCTGCCTCAGCCAGGTAAACTGCCCCCTCCATGGATCCCAGAGGGAAACATGTTCAATATTGGTTGGACTGGTAGTTATGGGTAATGATTATTTGTGTATCATAAGATTTGGATGAAGGTTGAATGGATGGATGGATGGATGGATGGATGGATGGATGGATGGATGGATGGATGGATAGTTGGATGGACAAACGGACAGATAGGTGGATGGATGGATGGATAGTTGGTTGGATGATTGGATGGATGGAGGGATGGATGATTGGATGGTTGGATGGACGGATGGATGGATGGTTGGACAGTTGGATGGACGGACGGACGGATAGATGGATGGATGGATGGATGGACGGATGGATGGTTGGACAGTTGGATGGACGGACGGACAGATGGATGGATGGATGGATGGATGGATGGATGGATGGATG
>NW_015113734.1:174416-184279 GCF_001443285.1 Poecilia latipinna
GGATGGATGGATGGATGGACGGATGGATGGTTGGACAGTTGGATGGACGGACGGACGGATAGATGGATGGATGGATGGATGGACGGATGGATGGTTGGACAGTTGGATGGACGGACGGACAGATGGATGGATGGATGGATGGATGGATGGATGGATGGATGGACGGATGGACCAACGGACGGATAGGTGGATGGATGATTGGATGGTTGGATGGACGATTGGACGGATGGTTGGTTGGTTGGTTGGTTGGATGGAACCATCTTGGCAGTGGACAGTAAATTTGGAAAACACTAGGGGTCAGGGTTGGTCATCTGGATAACTTCTGCTCTGATGTTTCATCTTCTTCAGGTGAGGAAGGAGTTCAAACGACGGACTGGAGCTGAATATCTGGAAGTAATTCCAGACTGTGAACTGATCCCAAATCAGATGTACAAACTGACTGGAGCATCTGTCACTGTCATCCAACCAAAGGTACACCTTCATCCATTCTAGCCTCGCCCCAGTTACACCTGACTAGACTTCATCCAGTCTCTTAGCTTGGCTTCTCTCCTTATACTTAAAGCTCCACCACTACTTTACCTTCCTTTAACTCATTATTTTAGATTTCTAAGTTCCTGAACTTTACCGCCTACGACAACTTCCTGCCTTCATTTGAGGTCCGACTGCTCCCTGATGTTACCATGGTGATGCTGGAGCTGACGTGCCATGTGGCTTTGCACCCTGTGATTGGCTGTTTTTTTGACTCTGCAGACTGTGAGGTTTGGAGTGAGGTGGTCAAGCTGACAGGTGAGTCAGAGTCTTGGCGCAGACCGGCTCACCGCAGCTCTGACCCAGCAGACGTGACCTTGCAGCTGTTCAGGATCCTGACTGATCTCAGATCTGAAGACCTGAAGACGTTTCAGCACCTTCTGACCCTTCAACCCGACCCTGTCGCCGTCAGTCGTCTGGAGGATGCAGACGCCATCAGAACCGTGGATCTGATGATCCAGCAGTACCGTCCTGAGAGAGCCAAGGAGGAGACGCTGAGGAACATGAACCAGAACCAGCTGGCAGAAAAGCTGGAGAGGAGCTGATCGACCTAGAACCTGCAAACCGGTTCATCTGAACCAGAAACTGACCCAACCCCAACGGGAGAATCAGTCTGATATCTGATCAGTAAATCTGAATCTGTTTTATTATTAAAGTGTGATTTTTATTCCATTTTCAGTTAGGTCAAGCCTGAATCCTTTATGTGATGTGAAAACAATATATTAGAATGTTTGAAGTGGTCAGTGAATGCCTCACAGCTGTCCTGAACATCAGGAGGTCAGAGGTCACACCCAGCTGGTCTCTCCTGTTCGAACCCTCAGAATCGAGCTGAAACCGTTTTACCAACTGGGTTTACCCACAATCCTGGTTACAGACTATGAGGCTCTTGCTGCTTTATTATATACAGACCCTGATTCCTGTTAACTGACTGACTGAGACCCATAGCTGAATACAGGACGGGTAAAATGCTGCAGCAGATGGTAGCGTAGCGCTACTGATTTATATTGGACTGTAAAGTCCAACATAAACCACTGTAGCTTTAATAAACATTCAGGTTTGATTGTCTCAGTGTTTGACTGGCTGAGTCTCTGAGTCCTTCCTGCTAAGTCAGACTTAGCTAACTCTGACTTATCCATTGAATTCAGTCCATTAGAGACCGGCATGTTCGGCTAATGATTCCAGATTGCTGCCTCAGTTAAATTTAAAGAAACTAACTCATTAATAAATTTATTGACAATAAATTATTGATCCTAATTATTAATAATCACACAAGCCAAACATTGGTGCAATGCCTGATTCTTAACAATAGTTTGTTCTGCAGGTTATTTGACTGATTGTTCCCTAAATGTTTTTCATGTTTCTGCCTTTGTTCTTTTTTTCCCAGACTAGAAAACTTAATGTTTCAGTAAAACCTGCAACGTTTATGATGGCAGTCTTCTCCTGATGTTTGGGAACACCTGCCAGGTAATCAGGATACGTCAGCCAGTTAGGCGAATCAGTGGAAGATAAACGGCACCAGATTCAAATGTGGATTTTATTGAAACTAAAAGATAAATCTGACCTGCAGTAACAAATGTTTGCATATTTAAACATTTACCACCCAAATCTAAAAAGAATTTCAATCCGGAGTTCTTCAAGACCGATGCCTCGACTCTTCCAGTTCAGTTCCAGTTCATATGTTAACTGAAACAAAAAAATCTGTATTTTCTCTTCTTTCTTATGCACTTCTTGTTACTGTGCACTATTTTATTTTATATTTGTATCATGTTCGAATAAAATTTCATTTCATTTCATTTGGCCTGAAATGGTTGGTTCTGATTTACACAAAGGTTCCTACAGCAACAGCTTCACAGCAGGTCTGAACAAAGTGAAAATATTCATAAAGTCCTAAATTCAATGCAACAGGAATGTCAGCAGCTGCGGTGGTCCACCAGAGGGCGCCACTGAGCAACGACAGGATGGACTGCATTCACATTTGTTCGGGTTGTAAAAATAAAATCTGTCGTTTCTCAGTCCAGACATCTGTCCACAGGAAGTTACGTGAAGGCATCACCTCCGCTGATTGGACAGCCTGCTGCGGAGGGGCGGGACTTTGGACAACAGCCTGTGAGGGGGGGCTGTCATGGTCGTCACGCTCTTCCTGTTTGGAGAAAGGCTTGTTGCCATGGTGATGGCAGGTAAGGTGGGGGACGGGATCACTGTAGAAGTCACCGAAACTGGAGGTGGGCTGGTGGTTGCCATAGAAACAGGCTTGGCTAGTGACGTCTGGATCTCTGCCCGGCGAGCCAACGCAGTCCTCAGTTTCTCCCGCATCTGATCGATCTGCTGCTGCAGGGCCGCCAGGTCTGCGGGAAGGGGCGGGGCTGTACCGGGGTTGGGCGGGGTTGCATCAGGAAGGGGCGGGGCCACAACCGGAAGGGGCGGTGCCGTACCAGGGACGGGCGGGGTTGCATCAGGAAGAGGTATTTCAGGAGGGGGTTGGGTCTTTACTGATATGGGAGGAGTCACACCCGGAAGGGGCGGGGCATTGGTCCTCGCAGAGGAAGAGGAGGGCAGTGAAAGCACAAGACTGGCCAGTGAAGCTCCCGGTGCCCCATTCTGACACAGCTGGCTGCTTGGCCCCGCCCTTGGTTTCACAGGCTCCGCCCTGTCACCCCTAACCCCGCCTCCCTTCGCCTCCGAGACGGCCAGGCGCGCCAGCAGGCGCCGTGTGTTCAGGGTCTCCAGACTGAAGTGAACTTGCTTGAAGTTCCCAGCATCTGCAGCAGCTGGAGTTTCCTTCCTGGACTCGTTGTTCCACCTGGCAGCGGCAGCGGGTACTGAGGGACCTGGGGGCTCCCAGGCACCAGCGGGCCCCTGGCCTGCCTGGGTCTTCTCCAGGTTACAGCTGAACAAAACAAGTAGATTTTATTCTCTTCATTTATTGATTTATAACATTTTCTGCTCAGTTCAGATTAAAACTGACACAAAAACATGGAGATAAAAAACCCTAAAACTAAATATAAACTAAAAATAAATATAAATTTCAACCAAATGACAAAGTCAAAAAGATAAAGTCAGTTATTAGTACAAAAGGACAATATATTAATATCAGTTCCATAAATGTTTTTTTTTTCCTAAGCAGGCTTAAAAATATGCAGAGAAATTTTAAAATATTTAAAAATGTTTATTATGGTTTTATTCTGGGTCCCATCAGAGCCAGAACCGGGCCCACCTTTTCTCCCTCTCGGCCCGCTGCCTCTTCACATCGTCATACGTCAGATTCAGCGCTCGGTGAATCTTCTGCGGGAAGGAAATCAGGAACTCAGTTCTCCGCTCAGGAACATGAAGTTCTTCTCTGACGTGACATCATGACTCACCTGGGACGTGTGCAGCCAGTACTTCAGGTTCTGCCGGCGGCGGATGTGTGGCAGGACGAGTCGGTAAAACCCGTGTTCACCTGCGAGGGTCAGCAGAGCTCCGCCCACTCCAACGCACAGCAACACGAAGAGTCCAGAGAAGTGACTGATGCCCATCTGCAGAGTCTGACACAGACAGCAGTTCCCCAATCAGCCTGCAGGGGGCGCCAAGTTGGTAACCCCTAACCTTCACCATGCAGTAGGACACTGAATGCACCACGCAGAAGGGTCAACAGATATGTTGATCCCTACACAGGTAAACAAAAATTTGTTTATTTGGATCCCCATTAGCTGTCTCCATGACAATGGCTACTCTTCTTTAAATCTACATTATAAATAATCATTTACTACAAAAGCAGTTGGAACCATAAACAGACATGTCATCCAGACACTGGGTTCTGCTGGGTTCTGCTCAGACTGACCTCGGTCACGGCGAACACTCGGTTCCCACAGGGAATCACCTTGTACCACTTGTCGTGCAGCAGGTCCATGTAGCCATCGGATTTGTACCTGCTGATGAACTCGGACAAGTTGGAGCTCAGTGGAGAGTTCTGGGGGAGTCCGATGCCGTAACCTGTCGGAGACAGACGGAAATGTTTGTTTCCATGGTTATTTTGAAACTTTTAAAGAACTGATTCTGGAACATGAATTGAACGAACAGATTCTCCAGTTCGTTTTATTGGTTCATTTGAGATTGAAAATGAATGTGATGACAACTTAACGAAAAAAAAATTTCATAAAATAAATGGAGAAAAAAAAACTTGGTGGACGTGAGTTCTGGACTACGTGTGGCAGCTCCCGTCCTCCAGTGTGCTGTGGCTCTGCTTCAACACAACGAGTCCAAAAGTCTATCCATCAGCAGGAGAACCTGCCTGGACACTGAGGACACTCAGTCATTTGACTGAGGCAAGGGACATGCCTAGAAGACGCAGGATCGTCTCCCACAGAGACAGGACCAGGAAACTGAGACACTGACCTTCGATGGCGAAGGGTTTCCCAACCGTTGCCAGTTTACAGTCGGCATCAATGGAAACTTCATAGTCCAGCAGAGCCTTGTCCATGATGAAGGCATCGAGCTGAGGAGGATCTGTCCTTCAGGACAGAGGGACACGGTTAGTCCATGTTACCATGGAGACTGATAATCAGATCTGTCAGAACCAGAGTAGAACTTCCTGTTGGACTCTGCACTCTTACTTTAGAGTTGCGACTCCTTCAGGCGTTGTCGGTTCGTTGAAGCGTCGCATGTACTCGTGCATTTCTGGGAAGCTTTTCTTCATGTAGTCTTCAGCGCTGCTCTCTCTCACCGTCCCAAAGCGGAAGCCCTTCGATGGATGGTGCAGCTGGACACACCAACGAAAAAGAAATGAGAAGAAATCTGCTGTTTAATGTCTGCTGACTTTGAATCGACCTTTGGGAATTTTGAGTTACACAACATACCGGGGGAAGGAAAAACATTAACAAACAACCAGAACCAGAGTACCTGGAGAGAACCCGTACATCCACCGGGAGAACATGCAGACGGACCGAAGCGGTGATTCTAAGCCAAGACCTTCTTCCTGGTAGGCAACATGTGCTAGCTTCAAAGCAGTTAGCTGGACTTTCCCTTTTGTTTCCTGAAGATATTTCACCTTGTGGATGAGAGGCTGACATAACTTATTCTCTTCTCTAGTCCAGTTGCTTTCTATGGTACTTGACCTCTTGAGAAGGTGATGTCATGGATGACTGAGAATCTACAACCTCTCACAACCTCTTCCTAAGCCATCAGATCTAGAAACATCTAACCTGATGTTTCTAGATCTGTCATCCAGACAGATATCAGCTATTCCAGTTGATCCAGTTAAATCAACGCATCAAATTCAGATAATGATTGAAATGAGTTTAGAAGCTTTCTGTCAAAGTAAACCCAGCAGAGAACTGAGTCGTTGACCTGCAGCATTCACTCCTAATGTACCAGAAGGGGGCGACAGCAGACAATCACTAGCGTTGTGTCGTTGACTGCAGTAATACTGCAGGTTAGTTGTTCTCAGGTCGCCCCCCCTTCTAGGTCATTTAATTACAATACAGTTTCATTCATAACTTCTTTTAGCTACTGCAGAGGAAGGAGCCTGATGTCTACAGGATCTTCCTCCCATTCTACTGCTAGAACCAGCAGCCTGGTACCAAAGGGTTCTGTTGGGAATATTGGTACCCATCAGGTCTCTAGTGGAGCAGAAGGCTTTTAGCTGTTAACTGTGAAGTTCCTGATAGTAAAGAGTTACAGTAGTCAAGACCTGAAGTAACAAATGCAGGGATAATCACTCCTGGACAGGAGGTTTCTAATTGTGACATTATTCCTAAGGAACGCAGTGTTCCCGTCATGAGTCACTACTTCTCTAAGAGTCAGTGCGAACCAGTTTCTGTTGCCTCTCTTAGGTCTGTTTCTACCAAAGTCTGATGAAGACAGAAATTGCCCAAAAGTTGATCAGAGTCCCTTTCAAAAGGCTGAAAACCAAGCACTCAACCCGCTCTGGGAAGATTTGAGGAGACAGAAAATGTTGAGCTGCAGAGCTTCAGCCTCTGTACATTAAAAGATAAAAGCTCATCTCACACAGATGGACGTCCAATTAAAGCCCTTTGAGCTCCCAGCAGCGCCGGCTGCACAAACACCCAGCAGTGTGTTTCATGCTTCAGTCAGCTGCTGAATTAAAAAGTAATTAGAGCAGAGCAGGTGATCCACAGAGCAAACTGAATCTGCTGCTGTTCCACTGAACAGAGAACAAGTCGGCAGATCCAATTGAAATGATCAGATCAGCTTCCTGATCAAACACTGAGTGGTAATCAGCCAAGTCCAGTCTCTTGTGCTGGTTCTGATTCTGCCCTGCACCTTTTCTCTGGTCCAGACTCACTGCAGCATGAAGCTGCTCTCTCACCTTGGCATCGTGGATCCCAGAGACCTCCTCAAAGGTCTTCTCCCCCACCATGACGGCTGCCAGGTTGGCGGTGTAGCTGGACAACACCAGTAGGCAGAAGATGGCCCAGAGGTTCATCAGGAAGCGGCCGGTCCAACACTTTGGCGTCTTGGATGACACTGTTCGCCCAAACAGGATGGCGTAGCACAGATTCAGAGCCGAGGAATAGGAGAACACCCTGACCCTGTTGCGACCATGAGGCGTCATCCCAAATGGACTCTTCCACTCGTACAGGGTGAGGAAGAGCGCTGTGATGTGGAGCGCCAGGAAGATGCCCACCCACATGGACCAGTGCAGGGGCCACATGAAGGCTCCGATGGGGGCCGCCGTGTCCTTGCTCCGCACCAGGATGCCCAGGCTTGTGGAGAAGAAGGGCGAGGTGAAGTCGATGACACGGCTGCGGGCGGAGTTGATGCTGAAGGAAGTGACGGCCATGTCGGCCAGGCCGCTCAGCAGGTCACCCACCAGCCCCGTCCAACGACCGCCCTTCCACGCTCCGTACTTTCCGTCTCCAACGATGTAGAGGTCAAAGTGGAAGTCCAGGTCCTCAGCCAGCTTCTCCAGCAGGTCGATGCAGTAACCATAGCAACACTTCCTGTACTCCAGAGGCAGCGAGCTGCCGTTCCCAGCTGCCACCTCCCGGAAGTAGCGCTCCAGAGTCTCTGAGCTGTTGGTGCTGGCGTCCAGGCAGAACTGGCCGGCGGGGCAGCTGCTATCATCATCCACGTCCCGCGTGAACACAAAGGGATGCTCCACCAGGGTCACCACCCGGACCCGCGTCCCCTCCACGGGCGTCCCGGGCCTCCAGCGGTCCCCACTCCTTCCGCCCGACCCCTCAGCCCGACGGCGGGGTTTGGGCCCCTGCCAGACCTCCTGGTCCTCCACCTGTAGCTGGCCGTCCTCCCAGCTGCCCACTGTCACCCAGGCCGGCTGGCCCAGCGCATCCCGCCGCAGGCTCCAGATGTGGAACCGCTGCGAAGTCAGAACCAGAGAATGGTTCTGGTCAACGCCAACTGGACCTGTTAGTCCAGAGAAGGAGGTGTTGGCCAGGAACCTGGAGGAAAAGAAAAACAGCTGAGAAATCCTGCAAACTCAGACCAGCAGAAAGGAAAGATCCAGCTTCCTTTAAAAAGCAGATTAAAGCAGTTTGTTAGCATATCAGGATATGTTATTAATTATATTATTAATGCTGCTGAACGCCTCAGCATAACACTCTGAACTCTACTTCCTGACATTTTGTTGGCATTAACAGTCATTGAGGATATGAGGCTCTCCAGAGTGAAGCATGTAAAAATACCTCTGGCTGCAGAAACAATAATCCATTTACATTTTCATGAGTTTCAATTGTTGATTAATTCACAACAACTTCTGATAGAACTTTAATAACTGATCCTGCTGATCCAGTTATCAACCACAGCATCAAAGTCCGATCATTATTCACATTAATCACTCCTCCTGACCAGCAGGGGGCAACAGTGGTAAGGAAAAACTCCACTTTAGCAGGAAGGAACCTCCAGCAGAACCAACAGAGCAAACAAGAAGTAAACCAAGTCTTAACTTCTGGTTTCAAAGTTTATATGAACAAAACATTTGAATCGGTCCACCACTCTGTGCTAGGAAACCAAGTCAGATTTTATCAGCTGAGTCTGATTTTTCTTTAAAACTTTGTGCTGCAGCCAACTTTGCATCCGTATTTCAGTGGTTGCCATGGCGAATTGGAATCAGGCTCCATTGATGATGAATTTTCACTTCAGAATAAAACATCCCAGCCAAAATCTCATATATTAATAAGAACAAACCAAGAAAGCAATGCTTTGCGAAATAACAATTTCACATTCAAAGAGAATAGAAATAAAGATTTCTTCACCAAGAAGATTTCACTTTAAAATTTATGTTCATTTCAACACTGGACACTACAGAAAACGACACCAAAAAAGATAAAGGAAGAAATAAAAATGACTAGCTTTTGTTGAGGGAACAAATCCAACAACAGCCCAACCATTTTCTGTTAGCTTCTAAAGCTAAAACGGCGTTAGCCTAACGGAGCACCGACAGAGCAACTCAGTATCAGAAGTCTTGTTTTTCATTTGGTTAATGAAGCTTGACATTAAAGGGATCCACGCCTAGTTGTAAAGATAGACCTTATTTGAGAAATATTTATTTTAGATATAAAAAACCCCAGTAATGTAGGTTATTCAGTTTTTATAAATTTTAATTAAATATTTTCACAGGAATGTCGCCATGTTGGTCACGCTGCAATGCATTCTGGGTAAATGACGTGTAACGTCCAACTGCCTGGCTCCTCCAGCCAAAACAGTGATGAATAACGTTATTCAGAAGAAGAGGAAGAGATGGCTATAGGAGCTGCTGCTGCCTTCAGTTTTGTAAATGAAACGATGAATGACCCTCACCTCTGGTCGGACTGCGTGATCCGGTAAGTACTATTGACCTTATTCCTGGGGGGCTTACTGGGGAAACAACTATGGGTGTTACCTCCGGCGGCTAGCGGAAGTAGCATTACTAACGTTGCTGAGTGTCGCTGCACATCAGCAGAGAAATAACCGCAGCTGCTGCGCTCCGAATCTTGCGCAACAACTGAATCTCCCCACTGGACCAGAACCGAACCGAACCACACATCAACATATTAATGAGAGCAACCTGCCACTGGGAAGTGTCGTAAGATGCCCTTGTGGAGCTCAGGGGACTGTTGTACTGATCGTGGCTGTTCTCTAACAATCGGACCACATTTAGTTCGTAGCTGCAGCAAGTTCAAGATAATCCACATCTGCATCTGAAGCAACTGAGTCAGTGAAGTAGCTACATATGCTAGTGCAACTTGAAGAAATGCGGCCATTTCTTCAAGTTGTCATCCCTCCCCGCAATAGCTGCAGGTTGCGGTAAACCGATATTGTCACATTTAAGCTTTGATTGCTGGTGTTCCCACATATTTTATATTCTAAACCAGTGTTTCTCAACCTTTTTGGGCCAG
>NW_015113734.1:187870-188895 GCF_001443285.1 Poecilia latipinna
AATAGTGTCTAATTAATTCTCTGTATTAATTATTGATCGAAAGGTCTTGCCATACCAGTTTATTCCTCTGTATTTACTTTAGTTTCTTAGTTTATTTTTGGATTTTGTTCTTCATTCATTTCTATTTAGTTTCCTTAGATTATTATCCTCTCTTGGTTTATTGCTATGTCCACTTTAGTTCATTTCCTGTTGTTAGATTTATTTGATCGTTTATTGACCATCATTAATCTTCACTCATCACCTGCTGCTCCTCCTAATCATCATGTTTCACATCATGTTGATTTTTCACTGTTCAGCGTCAGATTCTCTGTTTTTATGCCATAATTCACATCTAGTTCGTCGCTCCGTTTTATGTCCCGCTTCTCCTGTTTCAGAGTTTTGAGCAATGTGCGCGTCGTTGTTTTTTTTAACCCCTTACGGTGCGAAGGTTCGGGAAGCGTATCGATGGGGAAAAGGCAGACTGACATAAACCTTTTAAAACAACGGAAACAATTTCTGCAGTCTGATTATTGAAATTTAAAAGTGCTGTGTTGTTCTATCACCCCCGTTTCATACCGGACCACTTACAGCTCCGGTGTTAACGCTATAAAATGAACGCTCTCTATCGTGGTTTCACCCATGGAGGGATTTCTTTATTTCTTTTTTTTAAATGGGTTCATTTTTCAGAGGGATACACAGTGAGGGGATTTTAGCTACCAGTAGCAGGAGAACGGAGCTGCGCCAAGAAGCTAACAGAAGCTACAAACACTGAATAGAAGAAGAGCTGCCATCGATACAGTTGCAGCCAAGCATGGTTTAATGTTAAACAATACAGTTTTACCAAGTTGCTCAAAGTCTAAACTTGCATTGTTGTGCATTTAAGGTGTAAAGTTTACCTTCGACCAAACGCCCCCCAAAGGAATCCCAGCGCCCCCCTTTTGTAAAAATGTCCGCCAGCGCCCCCTGCCGTCCTCTGAACGCCCCAACGTGGGCGGTTCTCAACGCCCACGTTGAGAACCGCTAATCTAAACAGTTCTGAGTACAGA
>NW_015113734.1:192712-198357 GCF_001443285.1 Poecilia latipinna
CGCCCCCCAAAGGAATCCCAGCGCCCCCTGCCGTCCTCTGAATGGACCCCGGGGGACAGTACCGCCCACGTTGAGAACCGCTTGCCTAAAAGCTCTGACAAAAGCCGGTTAGCGCTAGGGTAACATGTAAACAAATGGAAGTTCCGGCTTGCGACGGAAGTCATGCTCATAATTTACGCAAAGCATCATGGTTGGTATTCCTACCAACCTTATTCGTTGGTAGGAATAAGGTGGATAACTCTGTCCGGTTCGGCAACATCTGTTACTGGTGATGATTTCACATGTAGTACTACATTTAGTAGCTTCGTTAGCGTTTCCAGCAGTAATAGCTCCGTTAGCATTTCCAGGAGTAATAGCTCTGTTATCGCTGCTTGTCTTTTTCTCCCAGCGTCTGTCGCGTTGTGTTCGGTTCAGCACAGCTGTGCTGTGTAGAGTCCGCTGCGGTGCTAACAGCCACACCACCGACACCAGACCTCCATGGATCGGTTGGTTCCGTGATGTCAGTATTCAGGCCATATAGCTCCTATTAGCATCTGAAAGAGCGTCCATCTCTGCCTGTCTTATTTTTAGCTTGTTAAGGTAACATCACCTGTTAGCTTCCTTGGTTCTGCTGGTATAAATGGGTCAAAGTGTTGTGGAGAAATGTCCAAGGTCCAGATTAGGTCCTTCGTTGTGTTTCTCTCTGGCTCTCGCATTGCGCTCTCCTTTCTTTCATGTGGGAAATTATCCAGATTCGTCTCAATTTTTATTTTTATTTTTTTTATTAACAGCCAATAGTGACAGTATGGGATTATCTAAACTGACACCAGTCAAACACTCCAGTACAGAATGGATCTAATGACGTAATCAACTCATTGGTGAAAAAATGGCGACCTTCATGGGTGAAAAATATAATTCCAGGATTTTGGTTTATTATGCAACAATAATAATAATAATAAAAAAGTAAATGTTCTCCAGATGGCCTCCAGAGGCAGAACCTCTGGAGCCGAGGTTCAAACCCTGTCAGCCGGAAGTGGCACTTTCTATAAACGATTTAAATTTAAAACTTTTAAGAGTAAAAACCCTTCTTTTGCATTTTATGGGATGAAAATATTTTTGTGAAAATTGATTGCTTTTAAGGGAAACAAAAAAATTTATCGAAAGATGACAAAATGAAAAAGTAAAGTTTGGATTATGCATTTACAGAGAAACAGGACCTGTTAGGAAACCCAGCTGGGTCCTTCTGCAATAACCTTGACCTCTGACCCCTGACTGATGGTGTCTCACCTGGACAGGTACCGCCCTGCTGTTGGTGCCTCTGGTGTGTCGTAGCAGCTCACTGTGTTCTGGACCAGAGCCAGGTCTGGTCTCACCACGGTCGCCGCGGCGACAGCTCTGGTGATCAGCTGCAGGGCGTCTCTGATGTAGAAGTCGAGCGGCTTCCGGTCCACCTCTCCGTAGGCCAGCAGGCCGAGCGGCAGGCCAAAGGTGTGCAGCACGTCGGGACTGAGTGGCTGGCCCAGAACCCAGTGGACCAGGGGTAGAGTCAGTCCGAGGTCCTGGGCGCTGCGCAGCACCGCCGCCGCGCACTCGGGGTCTGCTCCGAACAGCAGCACTGCTGCAGGTGGGGGCTGGTTCCGTCTGAAATGTCGAGACAGGAAGTCGTGGATCTGAGTGTCGTCATGGGCCGACTGGGTCAGGTTTAGCAGCGCCTGCAGGTGCCAGGTGACTGCGCCCGATCCGTCCCAAGGACCAGAGGTCTGCGAGTCCAGGAACCGCAGGAGGCCACCCGCCTCTTCCCATCCTCGGCACAGAACCACCGTCCCCTCCCTCCAACCGGACCGCTGCAGAACCGCCAGCAACAGATCAGACAGAACAGATTCTGGAACCCCTGTCACCATCTGCAGGTGGAATCGGTTCTGTGGAGACCAGAAGCAGCAGGAGAACAAAGTTAGAACTTGATGGGCCTCATTGGAAATGGGTCAGTAATATCCACAAAACTGTTTCAGATGTTCTGTTCAGATCTGGACCAATCCTGGACACTGAGACCCAAACTGGGCAGATTAATCTGAGAACGCAGTGGAACCTAAACCATTCAAAGTTCCACCAACTAAAAAAAATGGCAGCACCTTGATGTCATTGTGTCACCTGGTTCCCACTGACTCCACCCCTAAGCTGCAGGTGAGTCTTCTTCAACAACCAGAACCAGCAGTACTAACAAGTTCCCTGGTTCTTTGCCACGCACCAACCAAGTGAGTTTGGAGATTTATGCAGGCAGGAGCTCTGGAGATGGAGGAACCTCAGCACAGGTCTAGGGTCTGACCTTTCCTGACCCCAACCATTGTGATTGACATGGAGCTGAGTGGAGAATGGGGTTGTTGAAGGCATGACCAGCAGCCAGGGATCAGACTGGTATGATGCAATCAGCTCTGACACCGACAGAGTGGACCAAGTAATGTCCTAGTGAAACTTCAGCAGAACATGGAGGAACCCTTATCCTCCAAGTGACCCAGACTGTTGAACTCAGTGATAAGTGAAGAGTCTGGAGGCGAGGCGTCGTTGGCCTCCCTGGATGGTAGGTAGAGATTAGGGGCCTCATTTATAGAGCGCGTCTACACACAGAAAATGTGCAGTGTCATATTTTATGCACAAGTTAGGATGTACAAAAAGGAATGTGGCATGAAAGTTCTAAATATGCACAAACTTTCTACCTGCTGTGAACAAGTTTTCTGTCGACAGTAACAAACTACAAAGCACATAAGTTCACCGAAATACACCAAAATCGTACTTCATTCAGAGTAGGACCATTGGCCTATGGGACTATGGGATACTTTTGGTTCTGCAATATTTCAAGAAAGGCCGACACGTGGTTTATGACCCTAATGGAACCGCAAATGATGGCAGAGCCATGATCTCCATGGCCTTCATTAGCCTTAATGTGTTGAGGGATCATATCATCATTTGTTGGACAGAAAAGTTCCTGATGTCTGACCTGGAATGCCAGAACCCACCATTCTCACTCCATAGCGCTTCACCAGAACCAAACCCAGAAGAACAACACAGAACTTCGGCTTAGAATGAATGAAGGCTTGTACAGGACAATATTTGGTTTGGTTCTGTTTCATGGATCCAGCCAAATAATAGTAGTATGTTCTGATAGAACCTGGTTCTGATAACAGGTTCTGACAGAACCTGGGTTCAACAGCTGCACATTCTAACCGAAGCCTGACCTGAACTCCAGCAGGACCAGTTCTGAACCATCATGTAACATAAGAAACATCACACATCTGCCTGTCTCTGTTGCCATGGTGACGTAGGACAGATCTTCCATCACTGTGACAACGTTCTGCCAGATGGATGTCAAACTGTACTTCCTCCTCCTCTTCCTCTTAGATTTTTTCTTTTGACCTGAATAAACTCAGAGTTCACAGAAGCTGATCAGACCGTCTTTGTGTTGCTCGGATGATTTTTGCTCCTTTGTGATCTCACTTCCTGTCTGTGTTAGTCTGGACTTTGAATAAAACCCAACCCTATCCCTCCGTAAAGGAAACTGGAGACAGAACTGTTCTGAGTCTGGTCCACATTCAACCCAAACAGGAAAACTGAGCCTACAGACCTACAGACACTGGACCGGACCTGTAGGTATTCATCCTTTGTCTTTTGTTGTTAAACTCAATGTTGAACCAACAGAAAGTTTGTTCTTAGAAAAACATTCAGCTAACAGCTCTGAGTGACTGAAGGCACCAACGTCATGAGGTGTGTGTTCTGTCCCAGGTGGAACATGAGGTGTGTGTTCTGTCAGATGAAGGCGCTCCGTCTGGTCCAGTCCGACACTCTGACATGTTCGTCTCTTGGACGTTGGATCCTGTGTTTTACTTCTGTCCCATTTCAGATGTTTTCCAGCAGACTCTTCTTCTGATGTCATAATGTTTAAATGTTTTGAAACTGATCAGTGGAGTCACATAAAGCCCTGAATCTGTCACAAATTATGAAACATTTTTCTTAGCATCAAAGGTGGAGTAGAAAGAAATTTAGACAATAATTTTCAGTATATTTGAAAATGTCTTTTAATCCAGTATCCATAGATATGTGTCAAAGTATGAATAAATGGGAATGACTGATTTCATTGTAAAGCATCTCTGAGTTTCCTGAAAAGTTATTTAACCCATTTAATGAGAGTTTTATTAACTTTATAGCAACCCTAAAAGGTTACTTTCAGTATACTTTCTAAAATTAAAAGTAAGCTTGAAGTTTTAGTGCAAGTAAATGTACAGAATACATGCAAACACATTTTAAATCCACTTCAAAGTACTTTTATCGACTTAAAGTTAAAATTTAGTCCCAAGAAAGTACATTTGCTAGCATACTGCTAGTACACTGGGGAAATGGACGAATACCCTAAAGTATACTTGATGTGATGTACTTAGGGTGAGACTTCAGGAACGCTTTCGTCCTGTTGCATCAGAGACGATTCCTCAGACAACCGGAGGGAACCATCTGCTTTTCCTGCTGCAGCTCCATGATGGTGACAGTTAAGGTGTTAACGCAACAGTAACTATGGTAACAGCAGTCTTCATGGACCAGGTGAGTTCAGGTGAAATCAGGAGCAAACGGACCTGAAGATGAAACTTGCTTTGTTATTCAGACTTTCTGTAGGAATCAGATTCTGCAGCTTCACTTTGGTGAAACTGAAGCTTTCACACGTTTCATCTGCTGCTGACGTCTGAGAGCTGCAGGCGGCGCCGCACCGCTCACTCTGTGAACTGTAATCTCCAAATGACGCAGAATGGGACTGAATTTATTACAGACTGTATCATCACTGCATGGAGTCCTCTGATTGAATGAGGGTGTGTGTGTTTACTAATCTGTCTCCAGCTGGTCTGGGATCAGTTTGATCAGCTTTGTTTTCAGCCGAAGCCTCGGCTCATCATGAACTCATTAAGTCTGCTAACGAGATTTGGACCCGGTTCCATCTGGGTCAGAGTTCTGGTTTCAGTTCCCAACCAGCAGCCAGGGAGGTCCAAGACGGCTCAAATAAAGTCTGGGGAGAAACTTCAGATTCAGTCGGGTTCAGCTCGGCTCTGCTCACTGAAGCCACAGAACCGAGCCAACTGGAGGTTCTGGTACCATCGGGTCCAAATGGCTCAGCTGGAGGTTCTGAGGCTCAGAGAGAGAGCAGAGAGCCCATTGGAACCTGTCTCAATAAAATGGGTCGGAACCGCCACCATTGGTTCTCTGGATAGTTCGGTACCAGAGTTCTGGTTTTGACCCACTGAGCTCAACTCTGACAGAGGCCAAACGGACAAATCTCAGTTTAACCAGAGAACACAGTCTCATCCTGCTAGTACCGACTGAGGGACTGAACTGGATCCCCTCAGGTGAGGCCAAACTGAACTGAAATTTTTAAAGTGTTTCCTGTCAGGACAGGAAGCAGGAAGACGCTCTCCGCTGTTATCCAGCAGTCAGAGGTTCAGTTCAGAACTGAAGATCCCGTCAGGATCGAGTCGCAGGACTAAAAATGTTTTGTTGAGTTTATTCAGGGGCGCAGCCAGGAATCTTGGGCCCCCTGACAAAAGATTAAATTTCTCCATATTTGTTAAAGCTGTCACCATGTTGTATCAGTTTATGAGACAGATAATCTGTGAAAACAATCAATCTCCTCCATC
>NW_015113734.1:202276-211158 GCF_001443285.1 Poecilia latipinna
TTTTTTTTTGAAAACCTAACTTTATGATTTTTCTAGGCAGCATAGTAACTGCCACAGTCGATCTTGTCTTGTACTGACTGCTGCTGCACAGCGTCACCGCTAAGCAGGAACGAACCATTTCATGCAGATCCAGGGGGGTTCAGGGCAAATGTAGCTGCGTGTTTTTTGGTCTACCCTAAATTTAATGTTCCTAACCCTAGGCCACTCGTAAAACTGATTTATTTTAATTTTTCCACCCTGCTGCTGGGTTTCCATCTCCTCCAGAACCCGGCCGAGCTCCGGGTCCATAACTGATGGTTCTACAAACTGATGGGTTCTGAGGCAGTCGGTTACTGTTCCAGCAGGATGGGGGCCTGCCTGGACTGGTACCCGTCTGGACTGGTACCCGTCTGGACTGGTACCAGGTCTGGACTGGTTCCAGTCCGACATGAAGAACTAGGATTTCTTTGTTTCAATAGGAATCCTCTCATGGGAGAGGTCAGAGGTCACATGTGGGGTTCTGCAAGGCTCTTTCTGAGGACCCCTCTGATTCAATATTTACATGGTGCCACTTGGGCCGGCCCAAGGCATTAGCAAACTTAGGGCCGCTGGGCCCCTAAGTGGAACTGAGTTTTTATTTTTTGTTTAGTAATGATTTCCATGTGATAATATTAAGAAAAACACACAACTTCATTATAAAGTTCAGATTTTTTTTTACAATAATATATTTGATAATGTATGTAGAAATCTTTGTTATATGGAGAAAAAGCAAAACATTAAAATAAATTGCTCTAGGAGTCCCCCTGGTGGCCGCGGTTGGCACCGCACGGCATGGTCATATTAACTTTAAATGAGTCGATTCTCCTGGTTGGTCCGAAATGTTTCTGAGATTATTTTGGCTTCAAAACGGCGTGTTTGATCAAATTTGATAATAATAGTTTAAACTTCTTGATGTTTGATATTGCAAAATGTTTTTCCTGCATTAACAAATCAATGAGCTGCAGTTGGTGACATGATGTTTGCTGCTGATAATCTATGTGTCTAAAACAAACATTATTTTTACATATAATGTGAAAATAATGTTTGATCACTGATCTGCTAACAATGTTTCCTAGTGGACCGGTACTGGTACCGGTCCACATTCTCAGATGAGAAAGACTCATCTGGTATAAATTACATTTAACTATTGTAATTACATCCAAGATAAATTAATTTGATCAAAGAATGTCATCAATATGTGTGTGTTCCATCTTAAGTTGGGCTGCACCGATTGGAGTTTTCGGGCCGATTGCCGATCTTTAAAAAGCCTGACCTGCCAATTTTGATTTTGACCGACACCAATTTCTTTGTCTGAAATGTTGCTAAATGTAGCAAGAAAGTCACTGAGTTGGTAACAGTGGAATGAATATTGTTAAACATTCAGACCTGACCTGGTGGCTCAGTCAAACAGCGGCTGACGTTTAAACCTTTGCTGAGGAAGAATCAGATCAGGGGGTAAGATCGGCCGATCACCGATCCCCCAAGTTAAGAAGATGGCCATACGTACATCAAAGGTACAATGTCAACATCATAATAAGTGGAGCAGGTGAGTGAATCACCTGATCATCTGTTGGTTGCAGTCAGGAAACATTGTCAAAGCTAGAGGGGCCCCAAAACCAGACTCTGTTCTGGGCCCCATGGAGGCTTGGGTTGACCCTGCTCCCCCACAAGATTGGTTACCATGACGACGCGGATGATACACAGCTCCACATTATGAGGTCACCAGGTGACCTTTGAACCCATCCGATCACCGAACAGATGCTAAGAACAGATCATTGTGTTCAAACTCTTTCAGGCTGAAAATAAAACTTCAAAGTTCGGTTCGGTTCGGTTCAGAATCTTTAAGCAACAGACGGAGAGCACGCGCGTGCGCGCGCCAGCCCGCGTCCCTCATTCGGAACCAGGTCAAGGTCACAGCGGAAGAGCCGAACCTCGACCGGAGGAGGGACGGAACATGTGGGCGTGCACGCGCCCAGGTAAACATGCGCGGCTTACCTGCGTGCGCAGCGGCTCCGCGTGCTCGATGAGACTGACGACGGGCACGCGCAGCGCGGCGGCCAGCAGATCCACCTGCAGCAGCTCCTCGCGGCTCTGCGGGAAGGCGAGCGCGGCGGAAACTCCGCGCTCCAGCACGCGCTGGCACGCGCACCGGATGAGGGACTCCGGGTCCGCGGCGGCCAGCTGCCGGGACACCAGCTCCACGCTCAGGTTGTAGGGCAGGAAGTTCACCCGCTCGGGGTCCGGATCCTGGTCCCAGTTCCGGTCCCGGCTCAGAGCGGCCGCCGTGCGGCTCAGCGCCGCCTGGACCTGGAGACGAGCCTCCCGTTGCGCCGGCAGGAGCGCACCGACGCGCACTGCGTGTCCGATCTGCGCCAGGAGGTGGCAGGGCTGCGGGTGGAGGTGGCACCCCGGACCGAGGAGAAGCTGCACGACCAGAAAGGTTCGGAGAGTTCGGAAAGTCCGGAACCAGGACAACGTAGAGGTGAGAGACATCCTGCCGCGCCGTCAGCATCGCTCTGCCGCTCCCGCCGCTCCTGCTGCCGCTCCAGCGGAAAACAGAAACAGACTGAGGAGGGGGGTGAGGGGGGGGTTACCGGGGGATCCTGAAACTAGGAGAGAGAGGAAGAGGAGGAGGAGGAAGAGGAAGGCTAAGCTGCTCTCAGAGATCAAAGAGCAGCTCTTTTCTAGGACAGAGACTAACTGATCACTTGGTTACCTGGTTACAGGTTCTGACCCAGTTCTGGTTCTGGTTCCACCTCAATTTGGAGAATATACAACAGAACCGCCATTAGGACAGAAACCCAACTGGACCCGAACCACCTGGAGACAGAAACACTGGATCCTTTCTGTTCTGCTGATCCTAACTGATCAATAATCAATGATCAGTTCCTGATCAGCCTCTGGTCTCCGATGGGTCATGTGACCAGCTGCTGTGATCTGAATATTAAACTGCAAGACATTTAGATCAGCAGTGCAGCTCCAACTTGCAGCGGAATCCGTGTGCTCCTGACTGAAGCAGCGATCCTCCTGAGAGCGTTCACAGGAAGTGAGGCGATCTCTGCTTCCTGTCTCACTGATGCTCCGAGATGAAACGAATCGTTTTAATCCTGTTTTTAATATTTGTAATGTGTCGCCGTTCCTCCTGTTGCAGCGTTTATTTATAGATCACATCTGGACGGTTTGAACATCTGGCAGCAAACAGAAAGATCCAGAACGACGGGATCCGATTTCTGAGGCGGAAACAACTTCAGACGAACTGATTCACTTTAGATGAACCGATTCACTTACAGGTGCTGGTCATAAAATTGGAATATCATGAAAAAGTTTATTTAAATTATTCACAAAGTAAAATGTGTATATTATATTCATTCATTACATGCAGACTGGCACATTTCAAATGTTTTTTTCTTTTAGAGTTTATTACGTATCTCAGAAAATTAGAATATTGTGGAAAGATTTAGTATTGAAGACCCCTGATGCTCCACACTAATCAGATTATTAATTCAGTGCAAACAGTTTTAAATTGTCTCTCCGTTCAGATCTGCGGGTCACATGACTGCTGACCTGACGGATGTCCAGAAGATGACCTTTGCTAAAGAAGTTCAGAGTTCAGATACATTCATAGAGGCGAAGGAAGGAAACCATGAGGTGGAAACAAATGGACAATAGGGAAAACCGTCCTGGAGAGGATCAGGAAACAAACTGTTTAAAATATCAGGGAGATTCAGAGAGAGGCCTGCAGCTGGAGTCAGGAGGGACAGACCTGGTTGCAGCTGTCGCCTTCCTCATGTCAGACCTGAACCAGATGCAAACATCTCACCTGGACTGAACCAAGCAGGATGGACTGCTGCTCTGTTCTCTGATTACAGTAAATTCTTCATTTCCTCTCAGCCTAGAGGAAGAGCAGAGCAACAGAATCCATGTTGCTTGAGGTCTAGTCAAAGTTTCCACAGTCAGTGTTGGTTTGGTGCCATGGCATCTGCTGGTGTTGGTCCACTGTATTTTCAGAGGTCAAAGGTCAATGCACCTACCAGCACTTCCTGCTGCTGACCAACTTTATGGAGACGCAGATTTAATTTTCCAGCAGGACTTGGCTGCTGAACACAGAACCTGGTTTAAGGTCCGTTGGACTGAAGTAGTGATGAACCCGACCCGACATTTCATTCAAGCTGAAGGCCAACAGAGCAACCTGTTGCCCCGACAACAGCTGAGCACAGCTACATGGCTGATGGACGCCACAGGCTGATGGACCCCACAGGCTGATGGACCCCACAGGCTGATGGACCCCACAGGCTGAAGGACCCCACAGGCTGATGGACGCCACAGGCTGATGGACGCCACAGGCTGATGGACGCCACATGGCTGCAGTAATCCAGGCAGAAGGAAGAACTCAGCACTGAAAGGTTCCTATTGGTCAACATTTCTAAAAATCTTTTTTTGTTTTGGTCTTAAGTGATACTCAAATTTTCTGAGATACTGAACTTGGGGTTTTCATTTGTGTTATAATTATCAACATTAAAAGAAAAAAACATTTAAACATTGAACCTTCTGAAGAATTAATGTTATACAAGTTTCACTTTTTGAATGGAAATACCGATTAGAACATTTACATGATGTTCTAATTTATGACCAACACCTGCAGATGAACTGGTTCTCTTTGGTTAGTTAGCAGAACTGCTGAGGTCAGTCAGTCACCTGAGGCAGGTGTGTTGGAACCAGGTCAGGTCCAGATGTTGACCTAAAGCATCCCATAATAACCCTGGTGGCTGTTCAGGTGGTCGACCTGCTGAAGCTCCGCCCCTTTTAACAGGTGCGCCATGCAGAAAGGCGGCAGACGGAAGAATCCCATCGGACGTCTCGGCATTCAGGTCACTGATCAGAACTCGCCTCTAGAAACACTGTTGACCTTCATCATCATCATCAGTGGTGAGTCTGTCTCTACCTGTTATTCTAAAACTTGCTAAATTAACCATATATGCTGCAAAATCAATATCTGATTTTATTATTAATCCTAAACTATGAATTAGAAATTATTCAGATAAATTAATATTAAATAGATTACAGACAAAAAGTTTAGTATTTTGTTCAAGGAAGTAACTTAAATGTGATTCAAAGCCAAGTTTGTCAAATAAACTGAACAAGAAGCCGAGTGATTAGAGGTCAAACTGTCTAGATCAAGTCACATAGAAGCTGTTTAGAGAAAGTGGGCAGGGCTTTGGCGCGGCACGGGGCGGAACGCCCCAGGTCACTGTGCCGACCCGGTGACCTTTCCCCCTCAACCGGCTCTCCTGACTGACGGCTCGGAGAAAGAAAGATACAAACAGAAATGCAGCCGATCATTTCATCAAACTTCTAGTATAAACTTTCATTTCCTCAGCCTTAGAAAAGCAAAAAGGGAAGTTGGTCCTGGTTGGTCTGGAGGAAAGACACACAGGAAGCTGATACAAAACGGGGCTTTTATTTTGTAGGACAGGAAGTGCTCATGTGGGCTTGGTGAGCAGCTGAGATGAAAACTCAAACAGATCTTTGTTGACCTTCTTCAGTGTCTGGACTTCCTCCTCCAGCTCAGCGACTCGCAGCGCCGAGTTCTCACCATCACCGCAGAGCGCCTGGGAAGGGAGGGGTCAGAGGTCACCATCATCATCATCATCACTATGGTTTTATCCAAACCAGAACCTGAAGCCCCGCCCTCTCACCTTGTCGCTCACAGCGTGCATCAGGGAGTACAACCTGTCAGCCTTCTGCAGGTACGACTCCTCCTCCTCCTGAAAACAGGAAACATGCCAAAATAAAAGCACAAAAGCCATGGCAGCATGCCTGACTTCAAAATAAGATGTCAAAGGAAAGGAAACAGACAAGTTTATTTTCAGAATAAAAGACTTTGGTCCACCAGGACTGTATGTCCTTCAAATTAAGACATCTGGAAAAAATCAGACGTTCATCTAGAGTTCAATGTTGAATTCTAATTAAAGGTTGATCATATTTCTATCTGGGCTTGAAGATGAAGATGATGATGATGAATACCTCATTTTGTTGTAGCTGATTTTATTTCAGATCATATTTAGAAAAAATAGAAAAAAATGACAAAGAAAATTAGTTTCAAAAACTAAAAGTCTTATTTTTTTTAATGAGTTGTTCAGAAAATCAAATCTGAATTTCAATCTTAGAATAAATAGAACAGAAGTGTCCTTTACTGTCCCACAGTGGAAAATTCGATAAATAAAATAAATTAATGATGCAAAACTAAATTTGCTGGCAGGTTCAATCAACAAACTAAACTTAAACTCCACTCAACTGAATATGACTCAAAAGAAAATGACATGTCAATATTAATGAGAAAAATTGCTTTTCTTTGCAAAATATCTGAGAATTCAAATCTGCAGATGACTTGTTGAAAAGCTGAATGGAGTTTCTAAGCTGATGTAGGGAGAAGTAGTGAGCTGTCAAAGAGCAAAGGTTTTGCTAAATGTGGAATTTCAAAGAATTTCAATGCAATTCAATTCATGTAAAAGTTACATTTCTTCAAAAGGTATCAGAGAAATCAGCAAAAGTCATAGAGCAATTCTCCAGAAGCAGCTGAAGGTTTTGATAAATAATCTGTTGAAATTGGTTGAAGGGTGCAGACGAAGTAGGACTGGACAGGCTGGGTAGCATCAACTAACACTCCAACTCTTTGGTTACCTAGCAACACTCCAACTCTTTGGTTACATTTTTCACTTGCTGTTTGTGATATGTTTTGTTTTTCAGCTGTACAGTCCAGGCCTAAGAGGGAGCTAATTAAGAATTAAGATGAACGGATTAAATTAGACTCCAGTGGAGGCGGAGCTTCACCTGTGGACCCTCACCTGTGTATGGAGGGCGGGGCGGACCCAGGCCCCGCCCCCCTCGGCATCGGGGCCCTCAGGAGCCTGCAGGTGTCGGCTGAAGCGCGGCAGCGGGACGGCGGGCCGACTGTCCGGCAGGAACATGTTAGCTGAGACGGCCATGATGACGGCGTTGGTCACAGGACCTGAACACATAACAGGAAGTGACGTCACAGAGGGACCAGAGGCGCGAGCCTATCAGGAGCCAGGAGATGAAATGGCTTCATTAAAGATCAGTTTAATTTGTCAGGCTGTCGATTGATCCTGATTGGCTGATGAATCTATTTGCTGATTGTCAGATTATTGATCAGTTTGATGGTCAGATTAGCAGAATGAACTGAACTGGACAGACTGGTTCGAGCCCAGTTCATCTTCACGCTGATCTCATTGTCCGTTTCCATGGAGACGAAGCTGCAGCAGCATCACTTGGACCTGAAGCCACTGCCTGAGTTCTCTCAGCTGATTGGCTGCAGATTCCAGGTGAACCGGCTAAAGGTGTCCCGTCCTCCTGGTTCTGTTAAGGTCTAACGTTTTGAGGTGTTTCTGGGTCAGAACCCCATGAGAGCTGGTCCTGATGGGACGGCCAACTGGACCTCCAGAGCCATCAACCTGACCTGCAGCAGGAACATCCCAGCAGGCTGGAACAGAACCCCTGGTCTGCCTCTCTGATACCAGTATCCATCAGCAACTGGTTCTGGTTCTGGTCCAGATAACAAGGCTGACCCGCCGCCTGACTGCAGGAAACTCCCCGATTCCGAACCGTTTCACCCGTCTGCTGGGGGTCCGGATCGGCACACCACTGGATGCCGCTCTGCCGGTCCAGAGTAAGAACGTCTGGACGTCCCAGAGGCGGGTCGGCCACCGATCATAATCTCCCTACTTCCGTGAAAATGTGTTTGATCGGTGATCATTGTCTCTTGTTGTCGATCACCTGAATCTCAGATTTCCCAGGCAGTGCAGCGTTTCTCCTCTTTCCTTCTCACTGCGCCGGCACAGCAGCAAATTAGCAAAGTCGTGAGGAATATAATGCTCCGAGAGTTAATGAGGACATTTGTGTGTTGGGATAGAAAACAGGGTGAAACATGTCATAACGCATCAACACAACGAATCTAATATGATATTTAAAAAACAAGAACTTGACAGAGTTTGGCTGCAATGCAGGAACAAAAGGCATCCGGCTCCATCAGCAGGCAGAGCAGCGCAGCTACCAACACTCACCGGATTAGCATCACGCTCAGAAAGCTAAACAAATAACCCCAACAATAATTCAAGCCTTTTAGCTGCGGCGTGAGACGCTGGTTCTGGTTCTGCTCCCGCTGTCGGACCGCCGCTACTGGTGGTAATATTTCCCAGACGGAGCCGCTCAGCCTCCAGACGGTGAGCTGATTTTACATATGTATTAGAACTTTTGCTGTCCTAACATGAGACAGATAATCTCTGAAAAAATAATCGATCTCCTCCCTGATCTGCATAATTACTCCGCTCAGTCAGAAAGCCACTCAGAACTAGCAGTAATCAGCTAGCCGCCATGCTAACAGGAAGTTTTCATTCAGTAACTCAGGATTGTTTATTGTAACGGATCCTGTTTTTGCCTTTGAATGTTAAGTTTTATACTTGAATTTTTTGGCAATGTTGAGAGGTTTTATTTTGGCTCTTTGCGTTATTTAGCCTCTTCAGAGCCTTCATATGTTATCAGTCTGTTAAAGATAGTATTATCAATAGCAGTACAATTTGCACAATGCCTGTCTTGTTTTTTTTTTTTGTTTTTTTGGAAAAACTTATTAAAAACAAGTTTTTGTCTAAATTAAGGTGAATTCATGGTTCCTTTTTCCACATAATGTAACCGGTAGTGTTTATGATAAAAAAATAATAATTATGTGATCGGTATCGGTGATCGGCCCTTATGGGTGATCGGACTCGGAATCTGCAAGAAAAAACCTGATCGGCATATCTCTAATATATATATATATATATATATATATATATATATATATATATATA
>NW_015113735.1:0-9104 GCF_001443285.1 Poecilia latipinna
GTAATTGTTACCAACATGACTTAAAATAACTATGTCAGTAATCTGAGCTACTGGGATCATGTTGTTGTTGAATTGAAGAATCCTGAGAACAAAACCCTGCAGAACTCCGTGTCTAATTAGCCTGCTCACATTCGACACATTAACAGTGCAATGAATCTCCTTCTGGTTGCAGATCCAAAGTATGGAGAGGGAATCTATTTCGCTCGCAACATAAAAACAGCGTTGGAGCTGTGGAGGGAGAACGGTGAGGAGTACCTGTACTTTGTGGAGGCTGAAGTCCTGCTGGGAAAGTCGGCTAAAGGTGAACGAGGATTTATTCTTCCTCCTCCGGTTGAAAAAGATTCCAACATCCTCCATGACAGCGTGTCTGGAGGAACTGACGTCTCTGTTATCTTCAGCGGTTATCAGGCTTTGCCTAAATACATCATCACCTGCAAGAAGATTTCACATTCTTCCTATATATAAGGAGTTTTACTCATTTTGGTTTGAAATCAGAATCTGATTGCAGAAAAATTGATCAAAAAGAATCTCCAGAGAAGTAAACTAGTTTTCTATAAATTCACTTTAAGCTGCAGAGAAAGAAGTTTAAAAATAAACTTGTATGCTGACTCAGAAACTAAAAAGTTTTTGTTGTATTAGAAACTTTGATTTGCATTTTGGCACTACATTATAAGCAGAACAAATATGTTAGTGTTATTATGTCTTTGTATATAACCGTTCAACACCAAGGGGGATGATAATGATAGTTTAAAAAGATCTTAAAACTATGTTTGTAAAAATATGAAGGTTTCCGTTTTTCTCTTAACTTGTTCAAATATATCAAAATATCTTTGGTTTAGAATCATTATTTTATGATTTATTTAATCTTTTTTGCAGTTTGGGGACAAAATGACCAAATTATAAAGGAACAAAAGTTTTATAGTGATTTGTTTGCTGATGAAAAGTGTTAAATACGTTAAATCAAAAACATTATTTTGGGGTCAAACCAATAAATGCATCAGTTTATTTGACTTTACTTTGTAAATCCAGCATCAATCTTTCTATTCTCTATAAAAAGCTACGTGCCTTGCAGCATATCTGCTGTATATTTCTAAGGGATCTTTGTCTAAATTTGTGTCTGAACATGTAAACATTGTACTAATGCTGCTGCAAGTAAATACATCTTAATAAAGGAAGTTGGAAAAGAGCAACATCAGTCTGACCAGTTTGTTAATCTGAACACCTGAAGATTAAAAAATAACTCAGCTGCCTGTAATCCAACAAATGAGGAAATTTCAGCATCATTCTGGTCCAAAACGTGTGAATTAATCTCAAAACAAAAAACAAAGACCTGCTGAAGCTGGTAAGGCATGTGTTATGACTTATTTAAAATTATGTTTAGCATAATTTACATTATTTATTGAATGTAGCATAATTGTACATAATTACAAAACGGTGAAGTGAAACTATTGTTTGTTCAGTAAAAAGCTGAGCAGAAAATGTTCAGCAGAAACATCTGAGCCTCCAGAAGCTTCCTGTCCGGCAGCAACACGGGCTGAGAGCAGATTCATTTCAGGAAACATGATGAAGGAAAAGTGGAACTATCTGGACATAACGACCATCTGGAGGAAGAACAGGGATGCTTGTACCATCCCATCTGCGGTGGCAGTATCATGGTGTGGGGCTGTCTGCATGCAGGAGGAACTGGTGCCACTTCCTAAAGGCGGCATCATCAGGAAAAAGCAGGAAAAATAACCTTAAAAGTACAACGTGACTCAACAGAGTCGATGTGAGGCGGCGTACAAACCTGACCCAGTTACATCGGTTCTGTCAGGAGGAACGGACCAGAACTCCAGCAAACCAGAAGCTTGACCCGATTCATCCAGTTCAAATAAAATGTTCCCCAGAAGGCATCTTTAAATACATCTGACACATTCTCTCTCTCATTGTTGTCATATTTACCAATTGGAAATAATTTTGGTGATTCTAACTGACCTCAAACTAGTTTGGTCTGATTTAACTTCAGAGGGAAAAATGAATGTGTGTAAATTTCTGGTTTCATTTGTAAATTTTATCACCATCTTTTATGCGAGAAACTTTTTTTTTTGTCTGAATTTGTACTTTTATTAACGCTTTGAGGTTTTTGTGCATGAAATCTGCTTTATAAATACAGTTTGTAACATCAGAAAACACAGGATGTGGCCTTTAACTAGACCGCTTCCATCAGCGAAGGCTTTTACTGGCGTCTTTCCTCCAAGAACCACGACTAACATCCAGACAGTACTGACTAAAAAGAAAGAGCTCTGACTGAGTGTCTCTACAAATACAAAGAGAAATTTAAACTAAAAGTTTGTACAGCCACAACAAAAGTTTCACAGTTCTCTAAGGACAAACAGGAAGTCTACACAGAGTAACAGGAGAGATTACAGCAGCTCTACATGAAGGTTTCTACAGCCTGCACTGCAAAAACACAAAATCCTGCCAAGGATTTCTGATTCGTTTCTACTACAAATAATTTAAAATAAGAAAACTAACTTACAAATAACTGTTTGGAAAGAAATAGGAGCTTGTTTCAAGTCAATCATTCTTAAAAGTACAAGTTATAAGTGGAACAAGATGTTTTTCCCAGATTATAATTTTTATAATTTATAGACATAAGCTATAAATATATTACTATAATAATTCTCCCAACTTCAAGGGTACGATGGCATAACGTATTACGGCATGATATTATTATAACTTACAGGATGGGAAAAATGCTTTTCCTCACAAATTTACCATTTACTTATTTTTTTTATTTTGACAAAGGCCCTAAAACGATATCTTGGATACTGGCACTAGAAACTAGCTCAGTAAACTAGCTGGTATCATTTTCTGTTTTTGCAGTGTAACTAGTCAGTATGATTGTCTGAAACGATCAGCAGGAAATGGAGCCTTGAGTCCTTCTTCTACAGCAGCTGATTGGTCCGATAAATAAAGCACATAATAACTCACAACATGAAACCACAGAGAAGGTTCCTGGTTTCCACCAGGAAAGCTGAAGCAGAACCGTTTCTAACTTATAAATTACATTTTAAGACTAAAAAACCTCATTAATATGAATGTAAACCTTTAGAGACGCTGAATCTTCTGACTGACGTTTCTAGCAGCTCCGTCTGCCACTAAACAGACTCTATGGCGCTTATATCTGTCCAGTGTGGACCGGCCGCGCCGCGGCAGCCATTTTCCAGTCCGACAGACCGACTCCGGGCCGAACCCGGTCACTCGGTGCACTCGGCGACCTCGGTGCCGTCCACCAGCAGCGTGTGAATGATGCCGTCTCGCCGCTTCCCGCTGCTCACGGCTTTCACGCAGCAGCTGTGGCCTCCCAGGGAGAAATGCGTCTCCGTGCCGTCGTCCACGAACTCGCCCTGCGGACGCAGATCGCAGCGTCAGGTTGGGCCAGAATGTCCTGATAAAACCCATTAAGCCGCTAAAACATAAAGAAGTAGCTCTTCCGCATTCGATAAGTTCCTACAATTTTAAGATTGATCCATTGGAAAAGGATTAGGGCCATTGAAAAAACTCTCAAAATTCTGACTTTTCTTGAAATTCTGAATTTAATCTAAAATTCTGACTTTTCCATCAAAATTCTGGCTTATTCCTCATAATTTTGACTTTTTCTAAGAAAAAAAAATCTGACTTCCTCAGAATTCTGACTTTTTTAAATCAGAATTTCGACTTTTCTCGACATTCTTTTTTTCCCCTTCAGAATTCAGAATTTTTTCTAAAAATTCAGATTTTTTTTGTGCAGAATTCTGACTTGAATTCAAGATTATTATTTTTTTTCCAGTGGCCCTAATCTTCTCCCATACTGATCAGTTGCTCCAAAATTTTAAATTATTTTGACTTTTTGCAGTGAAACTGATTTGCTGAGCTAATTTAGACATATTTGCTGTAAATTTGCTTTTATGTATGACATTAAATGTGACTTTTTGTTGCTCATTACATCCACCACAGACTACAACTTGACGTCAACTAAGGCTGAAGCACCAGTGTAGTTATACTGCCACCTGCAGGTGGGAGTTAGCATCACATATCTAATGTTTTTGACCATTTTTGAGGAAAATTTACAATAAAATAATTATGCATTAGCATGAAAAAGTACAGGAATCTGTTGATCTTGAGTGAATATCCATGCAGAACTGGAGGGACTGATTGATGTAATTTGGCGGTAAACACATAAAAACAGCTTTGATTTGATTGATAAAAGAATATTTTGCAGAGAAAACATAAAACTCTATTACATGTGATGGATTATTGTTTGATTAATTAAAAAAATACTTACAGCAGTCTCAATCTTCTCTCCATTGCACCAAACATCCATGGTGTCTTTCTCTGGAAGTGAAAACAGTGAAAACATTCAGGAACTCACCGACTGTCTGAGAGGTCAGAGGAGTTTAACAGGTTTCTGATTTTATTATTTTACTCAGTCAGGTCAGTAAATCAGGACTTCAGAAACCTGTTCACAGTTTTTTCATCTGAAAACCTGATTTATTTTTACAGAAATAAAAATGTCTGCTGAGGCCGCAGCAGCAAATATGTCTGCCTCCATCTGGTTTCGCTTTTATTTTCATCAATATTGACATGTAGCATAACAGAAGAAAAATGTCTTGTTAAAGGTGAAACAACCTGCCAGTGGAACAGGAACTAATGATCTAATATGTGTAACTATGATTTAACCGTTTCAAATGAAGCAAAAGCAGCTAACAACTTATTGACACTTTCTCTTGGTTTCTGTGTAGTTAGAGAAAAGCAGCACGTTTCTCCTATTTTAAATGTTATGTAAGGATTACTGCAGAGCATCACCTGATGAGCTGCAAGCAGAGGGATTATGAAAGGGATTAACCTGTGCAGTCAGGAGAGGTGGAGCTTAAAGCCGATAAACAGATTAGCTTCAGCATTAATGTGAGAGCGCAGCTCTGAGGAGCAGAAGTCAAAACGCTCTCAATATCAGATCAATAATAATAATTACCAGAGCAGGGAAGTAACTAGTTACATTTACTGGAATTACTTTTAGGGGATAAAAAATACTTTTATCCACTATGCTGTAGGCCTTAATGAACACAAAACTAACTTACAAGTAACTTTTCATCAAGACATAGGAGCTTGTTTATGTCAATAATTCCTTAAGGATGGAAAGATGATTTAAAAGAAAGATTATTTAATTTATAACAAAACAAAATGTCTTGTGAATTCATCTGCCAGTGGAACAAGTTATTCTTATATTAAGGAATTATTGACTTAAACGAGCTCTTATTATTTTGCTAAAAATTACTTGTGAGTTAGTTTTGTTTTATATCAAATTTACTAAGATGTTTGCATTAGAAACTAGACAAAATACTTGATAAGATTTGGTGTTTTTGCAGAACGCACTGCAAAAACACCACAGTCAATTTAGCACAACCTCTGACTCAGACATAAGAAGAGGTGGAACTGAGCTCACCCAGAACCACCCTGCAGTCGATGCCGTCCAGGTTGAGCAGCCAGGTGCTGGTGACCTTTGACCTGTTCTCCATGTACTGCTTCAAGCTCTTCCCGTTGATCTCCAGCGTGTATTCGTAGGCGAAGCCGCTGACCGCGTCGATGTTGATGGTGGCTTTGGTGTCCGCTTGGCCCACGCTGAACGTCTCCTTCCCGACCAGTTTGAACATCCAGTCCCGCCTCAGAACCTCCTGGAAAATAGGCAAATCAGCACAAAGTATAAACGAATCATGAATTGAAGTCCAACAAAAAGAAAATATATTGACATGTTTTACCAATATGCAAGAGAACGATATATCAACGAAATGTCTGCTGTTGGGATCGACTCGTATCAGACAGAGAATGTGGGTTGTTTATTGTTGTCATAGCAACCATAGGTGCATATTGTTCCCAAAGATTTTACTCCTTTAAGAGTAGCACTACTTCAACACATTTTTACTTAAGTAAAAATAAAAAGTATTTGGTAAAAAGTACCAAGTAACTGATCAAATTACCAATTATTTAATATTTAAATATTACACCATCAGATGGACCAATATATGAAGTTAAATGGAAATTTTGCCATTTCAAGGACAAAAATTACTATTTTATAAGTAACAATAAAAATAACAAAATCAGGCAAAATCAAATTTTCCCAAATCAATTTCTTTCGATAAAAAAACTTATGAAACTTTAACGAAAACTTTTTTCAAAAAAGTTACTCAAGTAAATGTAACTGGTTGTTACCCAATTATGATAGCAACTCCATAGCAACTGTCAGACAGTTTGGATACCTACCAAGATGGCTGTCAGCTACAAAGTTCCCGAAGTGTGACGTCACGTGAGAACTATACATAGCGGAGCTAAATTTTCATTTCAGCATTTTTTGCTAACTTTGAAAACGCTTAGCGCACTTAGATTCCCCTAAATTACTTTTTCAGGCCTAAATTTTCACATCGGTGCATCAGTACTTTTAAGAACAAAAGTAAAAGTAGGCCCACCACAGATATCAGTACATAAATGAGAACCAAGCAGGCAGGAACTGTAAACTGGGACCAGTTCCTTCATTAGAGACTGAACTGGTTGTGCTGACCTTTCCGTCCACATAGATGACTCTTTTCCCGGTGGTTGTCCCATGTTCAAACTCGATCCTGTGGACTCCGTCGCTCAGCGCCACCTCCCACACACCAGCGAGGTCACTGGACATTCTGACTGGCTCCGAACCTGCGGAGATCCAACAGAACCGGGTTTAAATGGCAGCTGCCGACACCGGTGTCAACCTGCAGGTTCTCATAAAGAGTTTCATAAAGATGGTCCCCAGTCTGCGGCAACTGAGAAATATTTACTGTAAAGTATCAATAAGAGCAGAACATGTTGATGAATGAAGTGATGAACTCAGAGGAAACGCGGCTAAAGATAGCATGCTAAGCTATCGCTGTTTCAGGTGATTATCTTCCGGTGCCAGGCATTCATTTTCAAAATAAAAGATTTTGTTCAAAAGGGTTTGGTGTACTAAAATCTGTTCCATACAGGGATAATTTAGATTTAACCACAATACACATTGTTATTATTAATATATAAACTTCTTAATAAAAACACTTGATTTTATATAAATTTATAAAAAAATTTGAACTAACAATGTTCTGAGAAACATTTATTTTCACACTAACGTATTTCAATAAGTTTCTTAGTGTGAATTAAAAATATGTTCATTTAAATGCTTTAAATGGAAAGATTTTCTGCTTTTCCAAGGGGTGCAGGCTCTCTGGCACAACATTGTTAGGGCCATTTTCCACCAAAAGACTCAGAACTGTTTAATCTCAGCTATTTTCTTAAAAACAAAACTGTAAATTTCTGAGCTTGGAAAGTCAAACATTTCCTAGAAGAAACTCAGGAAATCTAAAATTTGTCTCAGAAATATCCTATAAAAAACATAAAAATTTCTGAGTTTCAAAAGTCAAAACTTTTGAGTTTTTGTCAGAAATGTTCATTTTTTCTTGCAATGGCCCTAATATGCATAGTAGAAGTATTTCTACTGTAAACTGCATAAAGTATTTATACTTATGGTTATGTTTTACTAATGAAACCTCAGTTCAGTTCTTAGAGTGGCTCTTTTGCACAACAATACACTGCAAAACATTTCTTCTTACCAAGTATTTTGATCTAGTTTCTAGTGCAAATATCTTGGTGGACTTGAAATAAAACAAAACTACCTTGAAAGTAGCTTTTTAACAAGATATATGAGCCTGTTTTAAATAAATAATTAATGAATATCAATTTTTAAAAAGTACAAGTTCCACTGGCAGATGATTTCACTTCTGACAAGACATTTTTTCTACACTACAAGTTAAATAATCTGCCAGTTGAACTTGTACTTATTCATCAATATTAAATAACTACTGACTTCAAAAGCATCTTGTCAATAAGTTTCTTGTAAGTTAGATTTGTTGTCTAATATCTTTTCTAGAAAATAGACCAAAAATACGTGGTAAGAAGAAGTGTTACATCTTCAACAGATAGTTTGATGCTGACATAAAAGAATGAAAAATCATTCAGCAGAAACCTGGTGACAAACATTACTTCACTTCTGCTGCCCAAAACAAATTAAATATGTTAGAAAAACATCTGAAAAAAATTAACTGACAAAAATTAACTGAAACAGGATTTTCATGGTAATCAATTAGCTTTAGATTTCATGGTTTTATTTTGAAGCAGAAGCGGAAGTAGACCTGGATTAGCTTGTAGACTTTGACAATGTTGTGAGCCCAACCAACTCCGATCGTTAGCTTTCCGTTCGGTCCGGTCCAATTAAAACCTGTAAGCTTAACTCAGGACCGTCATCCATTAGTTTACAGCTGAATTACCTCAGCGGTGGTGAAATATCCTCGACAACAAACCTCCAGCCGGATACTTTAGGCGCAGTTCATCCTTCCCCCAGAAGCTACACAGGTTTAGCCGAGCTGTTTTTATGCTGTTACCATGGCAACGTAGAACGGCCCTACGCACAAGCGCGTCTCCGTCCCCCTCCGGGTCAAACTGCTGAAAACCAGAAGCAGGAGATCCTGATTTGGGTTTCTGGGTCGTCCAGAGAGACTTCTGTATCAGATTCTGTTGTTTGGTGAAGAACAATCTGTGTTTATGGAGGAAAAAGAAACATTTTCTAACAAGTTAAAGATGAATAAAAGTTTGATTGCACATAAATACCCCACTAGATGGCGCCAGTAGTTCCCAGGTCCCACATGTTTTAGAAGTACCTGTTCCAGCTCACCTTTAAGACCTCAAAGGATAATCGCCGACATAAATCACTAACTGGAGCTTCAAAATGTTTCAATTTGAAGCTACATGGAAGTTTGTACACTGTTTGTAATAATTACTACGTTATTATCAGGAAGTAGTTGTAGTTTATCACAAAATCTTACCAAATAATTTTGGTCTACTTTCTTGTGCAAATATCTTATTACACTTTAAATAAGACAAACTAATTTAAAAGAAACTTTTCAGCAAGATTTATAGACTTGTTTTATGTAAATAATTCCTTAATATTGATGAAAAAGTATGAGTTACATTGGCAGAGTATTTCACTTTTAACAAGACATTTTTCACATTTTATAAGTTAATTTATC
>NW_015113735.1:13536-30178 GCF_001443285.1 Poecilia latipinna
GATAAATTAACTTATAAAATGTGAAAAATGTCTTGTTAAAAGTGAAATACTCTGCCAATGTAACTCATACTTTTTCATCAATATTAAGGAATTATTTACATAAAACAAGTCTATAAATCTTGCTGAAAAGTTTCTTTTAAATTAGTTTGTCTTATTTAAAGTGTAATAAGATATTTGCACTAGAAACTGGAACAAAATTACTTGGAAAGATTTTGTGTTTTTGCAGTGAATAAGTTTTGTCAAGCATATTAGTTCATAAACCCCTGTGTTGCACGAAAGTATATTTTCTTATCATGATTGTTCTAAAGTTTATCTGTATATATTATATATATAATAGTTGATTTAAAATGTAAAATAGTCACTGGTTACTCAGGTTTATACTGATAACAGATTTGTCTGACATATAGCCTTTGGTAAAACATAAGGTTACATAGAGTAAATCATATTTTGTGGTAAACGTACAGGATGATGTAATTAAGAGAAACACGTTGCTTGATGTGTAAAGAGAAAAAATGAAGGTTGCAAAAGTTTCAGATTTGACTCAAAGTTCAGTTTAAATGCTGGTTGTGAGTCAGAGTTCAACCTTTTAAGCCATCTATCATTGGTTTGTTAATCTAGGAATTTTGTAAGTTGGTGATTTTCCCCCCATTTCTTTAAACTGCAAGGTTCTGATATTCTGTTTCAAATTCATCAAATTGTTATCTGATTTTTTTGCGTGGGTTTATTTAAATTTGCAGGTAGATTTCAAGAAGTGCGCAGGAGGTACAATAAAAATATCTTTTTCCACCTGAACGCACGCCACCGCACTCAGATATCCGGCAGATTAGACTTTTGATACCTCTTTGATTCATTATATGTTAAAATAAGCACAAAGTTCCTAATTTCTGAAGTTAAGTTTATATTGATGGGATTTGGATCGTTTGTCTTGTAAAGCCTCTTGAGATTAGAGTTGTGATTCAGTGGAAATATAATTAAAAACAAAATACAAAAACTTAAATAATAAATCTTCTGCATAGTTATGGACCCGTTGATGTACAGTTGGATCGTTGCTAAGTTAAACTAAATATTTTCTCTGGTACCAATCTGCTGCATTCATCTTTTTCCCTTTAAGAATTAAAAATTTGCTGGTTAAGTTCATCCTTCCTCTATTAACTTCTCCTTTTTTTTTTTTTACAAAGCGGAGCGCAGGCCTGGGTGCATATTTTATTTTCCATGATGCATGACAACGTGTATTTTTATTTTCTTTTATACTCTAGAATTAATTTGTTCCAGGTAGAAATTATATGTTCACTACGAGAAATAAATAAATAGTTTGATTTAAAGTTTGCATGTTTTGTCTCTGTAGTTATTTTTTGCCTGAGGTTTTAACATGTCGAGTGCAGAGTAAGTCCGATAACAGCAACACCTCCAAACCGCACAGAAAAACAGGAACTTGGCCGAAACCATTAGGATGAAGCAGCTTTTAACCAAATGTCGGCAACAAGCTGCGACTTATCTTCAGGATCCTGCATTAGATACACAGAGCAACCACTCTGAAAGTAAACCAGACTGATACAGAAAAATATATTTATTATGCATTAAATCTGGATCTGTACAGATTAGATCCTAAAAGCTGCTTTCCATTTATAAAAACATTCATTTAATTCAGAAAAATAGACATCAGCATCTATTTTTGTCATTTACAACAATGAAAACCAGAAAAATTCTCCTGTACAAATGCAGAAACATTATTACAAAAACGTAAAATTAACTTGAGATGAGAAAACTGATAAAAAGACGCAACAGTTTCCATAGAACTGTTGTATAAATGAAAGTCATTCATCAAAGAGCACATGCAGTTCCTGGGTTGTGAAAACAGAAACTTGTTTCACCACCTCTTCCTGTTCTCAAGATTTTTCATCTGATTGTAAATTTTTTTTTCTGTGACAAAAAACTCTCAATCAATAGGAAACATTGCAACAGCAAAACATTAAAATGCGTCATTTACATTCAGAAACGAACAGCTGTAAAGTCTTGATAAACGCACCTGTCCGCCAGCACCTAACTCCATAGTTTTGCACATTTATCAATGAGTTGATTTTTCCTTTGAAAGTCACTGACATTTGATGCGTTCTCAGAATTTAGAGCGTGATGAGGTTGACTCAAAAGTCAAACATCGCTTGATGAAATATGCAGCTGCAGAAACCAGGCGCGTTGTTGGTGTTTGACGTTAGACGCCAACAGGAACTTTGAGGGGGTTTTTAGGAGAAACAAACGGAGACATTTCAAGAATGACTAAGATATCCAAGACTCTACGTCAAGAGAAACAACTGTGTCATATTTACCGCTTCTGCTTATTGAGATCTGTCAACATCCAGCTTCTTCTTGCCCAACATTGGGTAAATAATGGGCCATGCAAGTGAAGATACTGCCATAACCCAATGTTGGTCAAGCTTCAGCTGCCAGAATCATGGCCTCACATCTGATTCTACAACATTTGGCTGCAATACAAGCCCAGATCACCATTCCTCCACCACCATACCTAACTGGACTCTGTTTGGGTGTCTTCAAACATGGACAACCATTTCTACTTTGGCTTCATCAGTCAAAAGGAGGTTGCATCTGTTGTCTTGTTTCATTAAGGCACAACTACATTTTTACTTTTGTCATTGCTCTCAACCTTTGACCTTCTAACCTTGGGGTGAATTTTTCAGGTATTTCCCCAGGTGGGAATGGAGATGTTTTAATACCTGAGAATACTTTCTAGAGTTTTTCCATAACTTCTTAGTTTTTGAAAATGGTTTTATGATGTTTTGCAGATTGATGTGCTTCTCTGACATCACTGCTTATGAACCTTTACACAGACACTGTGGTTTCACACTCCTGTACATTTCAAAGCACCAAACTTAAACTCCTGTTGCTATGGAAACACTTCCTGATGATCAAAGATAAAGTGTTTGTCTCAAACTATTTTCTCCAGGAGAATCGCCATCAGTTTCCAATAGTTCGGACCACATTGTAAGTCTTGAGATGACATATTTATTGATGGTAGCACACTGTCACTATCATTTCTTTTTGAAGAGATGAAATAATTGATGATGCATTGACAAAAAAATAGTAACGGTTTTAAGCCAAATCAGGAACCATCGCATCCAGTCATCAACTTCATCTTGAAACAGTTTTTGTTTCAGGATTTGAAAAGACTAAGCATCTAAAAGTATCTCTCTACCTGAATAAATGTCTTTCCGTTTGACTTCACAGTTCTTGAAAGATCTTAGCAACGTTAGCCCTGAGGAAACGTCCTGAGACATTGAAAGTCTGCTGAGGACAGGATGTAATATTTTGGTTTTGGGTTTTTTTGTTCTTTGTTTTGAAAGTAGCTAAAGTTTCCTTGCTTTGTGACATCTGTGTGTTTTATCTTGAGACTAATAAGTATTTTAAAAGATGATTTACAGTAAACCTCCAGGACTAAGGCTGCCCCTCAAAAGCTCAGGCTCCCTCTAAAAATGCTTATAATTTCCTATTTAAAAGTTTAAACATCAAATATACCTGAACACGCATTAATGCGCCCAATGGAAACCGTCTTAGCACTACTGCTGAAGTTCACTAATATCTACAGTCGGACTCATCTACATTCTTTGGGGTACAATCGATCGTCCTATTGGCTGGTGGCTGGTTTGCAAACATCAGCCAATAGGATGTCATGTAGCATGGCGCCTCGGTCAGAGGTCGCAAAATCTACTTTTAATATCTACAACAGGCTTTTACCCAGCTTCAAACTATGCTACCTATATTTCTCCATTTTCCATATTTATAGAAAAGACTCACTCCATTCTGCTAAATTGTCGTTTTTTCCAAAGTAATATTTGTTATAAAAGCTGAAAATTTAAATAAATTTTTGCTTAATTTTAACTTTAATGTAATTAAATTAATTAATTAATTTAATTAATTTAATTAATTTAATTTTAATTTTAATGTTTAATTTTAATTAAACATTTTATGTAAAAATGTATGAAGTACATTTTTAAAAAATAGCTTAGCGCTGCAAAAGCTAATTTTTTGCAACCCTAGGCGAGTTTTATTTTGTAGCAGCGGGGGAAAAGTGGCTCTGTGAATGGAAAAAGTCGCTGATCCCTGATCTACACATTTGCGAATACTGAACCGTGAATAAGCAGGAGGTTCACTGCAGTTAGAAACACAAAACCAGAGACACATTTTAAGACTTCTGATAAATGCTTACACTTTTCTGGATTTTCTAGATACTTCTAAATATCTCACTTCTACATCTCTGCAACAGTAATGATATTTATGGCTTTGTTTATAAAGCAGGCAAATGTGACACAAATCTGCTTTTTTCAGTCTGAAACGGCCCAAACCCGATGTTTTCACCCCCCAAAAAATCAGACTTCTGGACGTAAACAATGGCTAAAAATTATCATGAAATGATGAAAGAAGTTTGTGTCAGTGAATCGCATCACATCACAATCCCTCCACTCTTCGGTCCAACTCCACATCCAGACTGACGTTTTACAGAAGTCATAATCACAAAAAGCCATTGCCGTCTTTTTATCAGCCTTCTTCGTCTTATGATGACACTGTTGGCTCTTGTGGCTGAATAAACTATAAAATCGATGCATAAATGACTATCAAACATGGTGCTGCTGTGTGACAAAGTAATATGGCTGAAAAATGTACCACAATACCAGGGTTTCATATCAGTCAATACTGATAATTACTGTTAGTTTTTTGTTCTAAATGTCTGAAATACTGCCAAACTGGTGGTATGACCTGTCATCTCAAACTGTTGTATTCGTGTTTTCCCTTCACTCCATGCTGTTTTTTGTTTGTAAGCAGTTATAATGAAACCTGAAACTGCTGCTGCACAAGTTACTCAGCAGGTTGTTGCTAGATAACCAGAGTGGGTGAGTTACTTGATGCCACCAACCTTGCTTGGCTGGTTGCTAAAGCCTTTGCTGTGCCTACATCCCCCAGAATGCTGTGCGGTTCTGGATCAGAGTTCAGTGAAATTGTTGAATATTCTATTGATACTGGTCACATCTTTACTGCTTTATAGATTGTTACTGATTTATAGTCCAGTGTTCTTCTGCTCAAGCAGGTCGCTTTGGGACATGAACCGTTTGCACAGAAATCTCATTGAAGTTGGGTTTATTACTATGAATGACCATAAAAAACTCAACGGTATTGGAACTGAGCATCAAGACGTGCTGTGTGAACATAGCCCATAGACAGCATTAGCTTACACCGACACAGAGGTGTTTCTGGACCTGAGACTAGCCACGCTGGCCGCAGAACCCTTCCTGTAAGACACCCAGAGCTTCTTGCTGATGATGCCCTGTTTGTAGAGAGCTGTCAGCAGCTCGTTCCGAAACTTCTCCCCGATGAAGGCGTACAGTACCGGGTTCACCATGCAGTGCAGGAAGGCGATGACCTTGGTCACCTCCAGCATGACCTCCACTCTGTAGCGGATGTCGCAGGTTTCTTTGAGCGACCCGCCTCGGTAGAGCGTGTCTATCAGAACGGTGACGTTGTAAGGCAGCCAGCAAAAGATGAACGCCAGAACCACTGCCAGGATGACCCGCATGGCCTTGTGCTTCTGTTGACTGCGCGTGCTGAACAGCGTCACCACCGTCCAGCCGTAGCAGAACGCCATCACCACCAGGGGGAAGAAGAAGCCCACGGTGTGCCGCAGAACCCGGAGGCCGACCCGCCACTGGTCGCTGCTCTCCCCGGTTAGGTTCTCGTAGCAAATGGCTTTCTGCAGTCCATCTGGAAAGCCACTGTCCGCTCCCATTGGAAAGATTTCCTCTCTTTGAATCGCCACAGGCAGAGACAGCAACCCGGACATCAGCCACACAACGGCGCAGATCACCTTCACCAGCAGGTGGCGGGAGGACAGCACTCGTGTCGCTCTAACGATGGCAAAGTAGCGGTCCACACTGATGCAGGCCAGCAGGAAGACGCCGCTGTACACAGACGCCTCCTGGAAGCTGGATAGGAACTTGCAGGGGAGGGTGCCGAAGAGCCAACCGAAGTGAGACTCAACGGCCCAGAAGGGGAGAGTGAAACAGAAGAGGAGGTCAGCCAGGGCCAGGTGCATCAAGTAGATATCTGTGCTGGCTCTGCCTTTGGTCATCGAGCAGACCACGAAGACCACCACGCTGTTGCCCAAGACGCTGAACACAAACACGATGATGTAGATGACCAGAAGGGCGAGGGAGTTAAATCCCGGCACGATCGGGTCGCAAGGGGAGCTATTCTCATCATAGTCATCAGCATACATATAAGTGTTGTTCTCAGGTGAACTCCAGGATTCCTGTTTCACTTCCTAAAATGAAAACAGAATTGTGTTTGTTGGTGACAGAAATGTGAATAAGGTTTCAGTGAAGTTACCATAGATTTCAGTCAAATCCTAAGCAGTCTTGGTGAAAAGAAAATACATCCTGTCGCATTTCCACTGCTTCACGCACTAATCTGCTCTTTAACAGTTTGATGTCAATCAAACCTCAAGGGAACAAAAACACACAAAAAGCTGCAAGTTAAAGAACTTACTGTTAAAAGTTTTATATGCCAAATTATACTTGGAGATGAAACTTTTGCTGGGAAGGGTTTTCAGCTCATTTCCAATCTAAAGTTCATTACTTTACCAAAAGAAAGTCGCCCTGTGACAATAACAAATTTTCCTGAATGATAAATTATCCCTGGAGTTATTGCAATAAATGATAATGTTGTTTTGGGACCATTTTCAAGTAATATTATGGCAATGCATAAAAATGCAAGAATACCTTCTTTAAATTCTCAAACATCTAACACTGGAACTTAAAGAAACTTTTAATATCCAAAATAAATAAACAAAAACAACAAATGAAATGAATTATGAATTATGCTGACACCAAAACACCAGACTATCCAGTTTTGGGTAGAAAAAGAGAAAAAAGATAAATCGTGCAAATGGAAGTTATTGAGCTTGTTTTAAATTATTGTGCAATTTATGGACTTATTGCTTATTGTGACAGGCTTATTTCCAAGTGGAAATATTTTTAAGATGTTTGCCAATATTCCCAAAAGAGAATATCCCAACAAATTCACTCCAAGGTCAGACAAATGATGTGCAAAGCTGCACCTAAATGAATCACAAGACTTCTGAGATGAAGCTCTTCAAGAGATGAGGCAGATACAGATCTTTGGCCGTAATGCACAGCATCGTTTTCAGAGGAAACCAAACAAAGCGTTTCCAGGTAAATATCTAATACCAGGCGGATGGCTGATTGTTTGGGTTTGCTTTGCAGCAAGAGAACCTTTAAACCTTGCAGCCACTGAGCGTCAGACCATCCAAGTGAAATATTTTAGAGTCAAATATGGACCAATTCTTCTCTGAATCTTTGTAGGGGCATTATTGTTTGGAGATGATGTGGTAGGTTGATAAAATCAGACTGAAAATTATTTCTGAAAGCTTCTGCTACTAAAGGTGGTTTCAGGAAGCTGCTGGATCAGGGGGTGAACTTAAATTTCAACCCACAGCTTTTCCACTTTGGTGTCATTTTCATTTTCATCAAAGTATTTTTGAAGTTTTTTGTTCTCTTGAGGTTGGATTAAAAACTAAAACTAACATTTCTCGACACACTTTTGACTTTACGGAAGGTTGAATCGTCTTTTTACCCTGACTGCATCACTTGCCAGCTGGATGTCTGCTCTTCTTACTTAAAGCAAAATAAATGCATAAATAATGAGCATTATTCTATAATTGTTTCAGTTTGATGTTTACATCTTACAATGCAAGGCACGTAGCTCAGACCACAAACACAGATTCTGCAGTAACCGCTGCAATTTCCTGACTTTGTGATGAAATGACTCACTACTGGTTTAAATGGATGAAAAACCTAAATACTCGTTCAAATATTTCACACGACCTTATTCTCATATATATATATACACACACACACACATATGCACTGAAAGAAATATGTTAATTGTAGAAATGTTTAATAAGACATAAAACTATTCTGAAGACTTAAAATGTTAGCAAAAGCACAAGCAGACAAATATAAAATGTTTTTGTAATCAAATGGTCACATTAAGGAAATACAGTTTAATAAAAATAGATAAAATGCAAACTGCCCATACCGATTTCTGCTCCTCTTGATTTGTCAGCAGCAAATAATTCATGATACACATTGAAAAAGCGAGTAGCTTCATTGCTCCTGACTTGTTGTGCACAAGTAACAATAATAAAGCTGCAGATGTAAAGAGGTGCAGTCTGTCCTTCAGGCTGAAGTCCTGCTGAATGTCTGCACACCGAGAGGTGAGGCAGCTGCTATTAGCAAACTCAGTTTCAATTGTGCAAAAAAAAAAAAAATGAAACCAGAGATATTATCTGAGCCTGGGGGGAAAAAACACACCAGGTTGTATTTGAGAAGTTTGATCACAAAGGTGCGAAAACAAATGTGATAATAAAAAAGTCTTACTTGCAAATCAAATCTGCAAACATGATTTTTTATTTTTTACAGTTTCTTCTGCTCTTTCCCTTTTGAAATAATGTCCATTTATTCTAATGAATCCTCTTACACAAGCATTAAAGTAGCAATGTTGGTAGTAAGGATGCAAGTAATCGATTAATGGATTAATCTCATGTTAATCGATTTTATTGATCAATGAATGATTACATGGTAAATGGCAAGTTTCTTAAAAAATTGAGTTTTCTCTTTTTCAAGTGAGTCGACCATCTTTCCATAGCAAGAAGGGCAACATTTTTCACAATACACCAAATTAAACAAGAAATCAATAAATGTTAGCTTTATTTTATCAGCTGTATTAAATACAGCAATTTGTGGTTTTCTTACATCATTAGTCACACATATTTAAAAAACAAAATTTGAACAAAAATATGTGAAACACTTAATTCCCATGAACAGGGAGATATTCATGCATTAGAATATTTACCGTCTGTGGTGCATTAACTCAGGATAGCCCTCAAAATCAATTTTGCTTATTGGCATTATGTTTTTTTCCTTTATGTTACAATTTTTCTCCATTGTCTCCTCCGCTTTTCTGATGTACCATCACCTTCGGTTGAGAAGTTGATGCCTCTCCGCCATGCAGCTCAGCTAAATAAAGTGCTATTAATGTGATAACTTACGGAGTTTGTTGAGTGTTTATATTTTAAAACAAACAGTATAAAGAGCATTTTACAAACCATACCGGGCTTGGACCGTTTCTCTTTCCCTTACTGAAATAGCCGCCATCTTCAATCCTACATGAACGACTCCACCTAAGGATGACCAGGCAGTGGAGCCATCTGCTGGATGGCGGCCGAACTGCAACACTAAAAAATAGCGAACGTTATTGGTTAATCGATTAGAACCTGAAATCTATGAACGCAGTCAATGTTTCATCGGATTTGTGCTGGACGTACGAATCCTTAATGGGAATAAAAGGGTTCAGGTGACTGGCAGAGTACAAATAACAGGCTACATGTCCGTAGCAGTTAAAAGCTACATTAGCTAAGCTAATTTTGCTAGTAGTAGTAGGTAGTATGCTAAGTACTAAATATCACTGATATTTATTAGTGAAAAAATATCAGTTTATCACTGATATATTACTCAATATTAATACGCTACCCAGAATTAATATTGGCAGAGAACTCAAAAATTGTGATTGGGTAAGCATGCTGGTCCTATACCAGTCTCTGTGCTTATAGAAAACAGACCCACAGTTCTTCCTGCCTAACTTATAAAAGCAAATAACAAAATCAAAGAAACAAAAAATAAATTAACCTACAAATAAACCTTATACATAATCCCCAAAATATGAAGTAAACTAAGAATAAATATTACCAAAATCAAAAATAATAAAAATAAAGAACAAATAGCTCCAGCAATACAGTCATGTGACGTCACACTTCTGTGAACTTATATTGGCAGCCGTCTTGGCAGGCAGTGGCTATGGAGTTGCTATGACAACAATAAACAAGTCACAAGCTTAGAACCGGCTCTTGTCTCGTTCCTAGCTAACTTACACCTGCACTGGGCCGGGCCTGTGTGTGTTTTTTCAACCAGAGCCGAAGAGGCAGCATGAAGCAATGGAAAGCTTGATCTTTGTTTATTGCTTACAAAACTGGAAAAAGGAACCAAAAAACTGTACTTATTTTGCCTCTGCACAGAACAACACCGCAGTGCAGCAGTGACTCATTGAATTTTTGATGTTTGGTTGACAAACAATCACCATACCTACTGGATGCATGGAGGCCTCCTGGCATACCAGCACAACAGAAACCTAATCAGGTTTGTGCAGCAGGAAGTTATTTTCCACTTCTTTCCCTTGTCTTTCAATTTTCTTAATAAAGAATCAATACATTAATTTTAAGATTTGGATACAGTTGGATACCGTTAGTCATGCAGCTGCAGGATTGAGGTTTGAAGTCTTCCTGTAAAATTATCACCTCTCTTCACCTCCTGTTGCTGGTAAAAGTCATGTAGATAAAGATTTATTGATGAGATCTACCTGGAGGAAGTTTGCAAATGTGCATGTTCACCTTGCATGCACGGCTGCAAAAACAAAACTGAAGCTTTCGCTGACAAACTTGAGCCAGTCCAGTCGGTTTCTGAAGTTGGTTTGTTGCATTCGATCGGACATGACCATCCAGCCTGAAATTACTTGTTATGGGAGAGAAACTGAAGTAAGAATGTGAGACTGTGTGGGCAGAGCTGATTCAATGTGGTTAACGCAAAGCAGCTCAAATGAGAGATTGACATTTCCTGCCTCCTTGGCCCTTTAAAAAAAATACTTTTGCAAAATGTGAAAATGTATTTTCCAAGAAGCAGCAGGCCTTTGCTTCCCTGAATGAACTCACAGTGGGTTGAAATTATAACAGGAAATCGTGAAATTATAACAGGATTGTGTGGAGTAGGTGGAAGCTTCATCTGACTTCAGATGAAAAGCATTATGCAATGAAAACAGATCTGGTTTTCCCCCTTTTTAAGACTTTCATGAAGCAAACACTGGGAAAGTGTTGAATTTACTGAGCAAAAATACATTTTTATTTAGAACCACAGCAGCCTCAAATTGAATTTTCTAAAACTGTTTTCTAATCTGAAATTAGCCAAACATGCTACATAAAAGTTTAACATCTACCATGTTGTTTTTGGATTATTTTCAGTTAAATTGTGGTTTCAGGCTCTGCCACAAATATTGTTGTTTCCTCGATTTTGGTTTCGTTTCCTTTTTCCTGTTCTTTCTTAAGAAAACAATTTTAAATTCTGTCTTCAAGTTCAGAGTTTTACAAATCTTAAAATTTTTACCTTGCAACATTACAGTTTAGTGGTCAATGTCTCCTGGACTCTGTTTAGGTTTTCAGCATTTCTGTTGTTTTAATTTGAATGTCCTTCAAATAAGATAAAAAACACATTAGCACAGCTACAGAAGAAACGCAGTTTGCATGATGCAGCATGTAGAACCTTCTGAAAGTCCGATCACAGTATTTTGGCCAGGTTGAGGTGTCGAGTTTTCGTTTTTAGGATTAGTCTTTCTGTTTCACTCATTCTCAGGTGAAGTGAACCTCTGTTATTTGCGGTATTTAAAGCTGCAGTACCTTTAAGAGAAAAAAATATTTTTTCTGTATTTGTTGAAGTTGTCAACATGTCGTGACAGTATGGTATGAGATAGATAAATTGTTGAAAAAAAAAATCAAGGTATTCTGCCCCCTCCAGCGATAACAAGAAAACACAGTAAGAGCAGCCAGTGTCTTCCTGACAGCAGAGCCTTTTATGAATGCTAAGCTAGTTAGCATAGCCACTGATTATAGCAGATAAACGGTTTTCCTGTAACAGTGAGTTGTGTCTGCGCCATTAGTACATTTACCAGCGCATATACAAAGTTGATTGACAGCTCTAAGCCCCTCCTGCTGGCTCTGATTAGTTGTTTTTCTTGGGCCAGCAATAGTAGGGGAAACAAAACCCAAAAACGATGTTTGTGCATCTTTTCCAAACATCGCTATTCCAGAACTCTTGATCTTCATACAGACGCAACTTTCTTGCCTCTTTCTGTCTAGAAAAAAGAGATTTCCCCCCCAAACATACAGTCTTTTCTGATTGTCCCTTCCATGAACTTAAACATTTGACATGCTAGCTAAGGTTTGTAGAGATCGAGCTCTTGGTTTTTTTCCTTATTTCTAATCACAATGCTTTGACCTCGGACTGACTTCTGGGATATCCACTGATGCCCTGATTACCAGCAGTCATGAAAATTTTACTCTTTGTAGAATGATGGACTTCAGATAGGTTGACCTTATAACCTTCCATTATGACATCTTTCCACTTCAGTGTTGTTTGAATATTTTAAAAATCTCTCGATTTGAACGAGTCTTTAGAAAACCAACAGAATTTATAAATTACTTCACATTACCCTGTGAAATCACACAAACCAAAAATTAAAGTTATCCAAAATAAAATGTTTTAAGACAAATACAGACAAATATCCACTAGAGGGCAGCACCAGTCTTAAATTTCTTTAGTAACAGTTTTCTTGCAGTGATTTACAAGATGATTTCTGTACTTTTCCTAAATGTGTAAAAAAGAAATGATCATATTTATTTATATTTATCATATTTATCTCAAGTTTTATAACTTGAGATAAATGTGTTTTAACTGAAAGGTGACCCATTATGCTTTTTTGAACAGGTTAGGATACATCTATGGGCGATACAAAACATGTTCATCATATTTTTTGCACAAAGTCATTCTTACATAATGAGATTTTAGCTGCTTTGGGACCTCCAGGCACTTTAAATCAAAATAATCTGCTGCTGGCCACGCCCTCCATCTCAACATTTACACTTGTTGCAAACAGATGCACAGTTATAAAACCATACATTTTTGAAAAGCAGAAATGGAGCTTCCTGCACAACCAACAACTATGTAGGAAGTGGTTCTTGGAAGTAAAGAACAGAACACTTGTCGTTTCCAGCAGCCATTGTACAGTATAGACAACGGTAAACCCAGCTGACCAAACATGTAGGTGACAGAATAAGCTAGGCTGGGGTTGCTACAAAACGGCACAAAGCCTGTCAATTGTGAGTCAACATTTGAGAGGCTTTTGAAAGGGCTCATTTTCCAGACACCAAAAAACATTAACTTATTGCTAAAAAAAACAAACAAACAAACAAACAAAAAAAACAAACAGCTGGATGTTTTTGTAAGCGCCGGAGACGTTCTTAGAAACAGTTGTAGATGGAATTAAAAAAAAAAGTACATTTTTGCCAAAAAAACTCATACATTTTTAGATTAACCAAAATGTTTCGACTTTTGGAAATTTCCTGACTTTATTTTAAATAAACATAAAATTAAATCTAAATATTTTGCTTGTCTGTCTCATACGGGTCGATCCTGACAGCAGCCATTTTGTTAATGTATGTTTCTCTTGCACATCCGTCAAGAGTGTCAATATATTTTCTTTTTGTTTGTCTGCATTGCTCTGCCTACTGATCACCTCCAGTTCAGACTTATGGAAACTTTTATGAAGAAAGGGAAGTATAAATCAGGCTGTTGCATCTGCAGATATTAACGTGTTTTAATTTTAAACAGGATGCCTTAAGACAACTGGCATTGTTTCAGGCTTATCAATCAACAGAAGATACTTCCAGTTTTCCCAACTTGAGCCCCCTTAGGATCACTGACTGGTGATTGCCTGTGATCAATGAGCAACCTCCTGGCTGCCCTCAGCACTCACTTAATGGACACATTTCTTAGCATATCTGGACACGGCCCGTTTAAAGACTGCAGTCTTTGTCCATCGTTGGACTGCCTGCTACTTTCATCAGCAGATTGTGACACAGAGGTCTGGCAAGAAACCAAATGTGCATTTTAGTCTCATTACTCAGTGAGCGCTGACTCAAAATTTCTCACGCTGCAACACAGAAACTGCACAAATGATGGTTTTGAGGTTGACATTTGGTGGTAGTGAGTTAAAATGAAGGTATGAAAAACTGACGAAGTAAATTCAAAACAAACTATCTGTGGTGTGGAGATGGTATGTGGGAAAAAGTTAGCTAATAAATAACAAATAAAACCTTTAATTCAGACAGAAACTATTCAAAAGTACTAAATCAAACAAGATAAAAATACTGTGGGGTGAACGAGGGACAACTTGACAAACTAACCAGGCAAGATTTGTGATACATAGCAAGTGAAATGACTGGGAAATTTCCACACATGAAAACAATTAAGTAATTGTTACAAAACATAAAACAAGTCAAGACAAACCAAGAAGGAGGAAGATGCAAACAAACTCTTAAGTAACGTTGTTAATCTAGAAAGTTCCAAGAAACAAATTTGTTCAACAGTTCAACTCGACGTTCAGTCGTTTCTTTCCTAACATCACAAACATAAACATGAAGTTTGTTGAACTTTACTGAGACTCAACTGGAACTCTGAGCTTTTAATGTAGATTTAGTGAAAAAAATAATATTTATAACCACTTAAGTTTTCACCTCTGACTTAAATGTTGGAATTTCTTAAATTATCCGAAGCAAAACTTTTAATGAACATTATAAATGTACAACAGACTGGTTTTTATTTGGGATCAAATCAAGAATAACCTTTTCACAAACTGTTAAGATACTAATAAACAGCTTTCTCTGGATTCAATTACAACTTCTTAAAATTAAATAAAAATAATCTTTCATATTAATGTAATTTGGTAGGAAACAGAAAAAAATGATTTGATGGATAAAATAGTGTTTCAGCCCATAACTGTTAGCACTGAGGTTCTGTTTGAGTCTGGCGGCATGAAGACCAAAACTGACATAATTAAATAAAATCAGAAATATATGTCTATTGTTTTTCCTTTTTCTTACGCAATTTCTAGAATAAAAGTCAATGTTCTGAGAAAAAAGTCAGAATTTTTAGAAAGTCAGAATTATTAGAACAAGTCAGAATATTTTAGAAAAAATGTCAGAATTTTTAGAAGTCAGAACTTTTAGAATAAAAAAAGTCAAAATTTTTAGAAAAAGTCAGACTTTTTTAGTAAAAAGATACAAATCTGACAAAGTTAGAAGTTTAGGAAAAAATTCATATGTGCGTTTTCGCCGTGACACATACAGAACAGGGAAATCAAAAATATTTATGTCACTTTTGATCCTCCATAAATTTTGCACTGAATAAGAAAAATATACTTTTTAGGTGAAGCTGTCATGTTGCTTCATCGCCCCCTGGTGGAAGGTCGAAGGAATGCAGGCTCAAAATGCTGAAAACAATAACTAGTTTAGTATTAGTATTATACATGACGCCAGTTTGTGCTTTTAAACTGTGTTTACGTGATAAACATCTGTGATCTGTCAGTCTGGAACATGAGGACGAGCCTCCGCTTCCTGCCATGTTTGAGTTTGTTTAGCCTGCTGGACGGCAGGCGGTTAAGCTGTGGACTAATAAAAGGTCCTGTCTCTTTAAACTGGAGTTAAAGTGGATTTAAATCCACTTTTAAATCCACTTTAAATCCACTGCTAATCAGTGGAGATCTTCACTGTCCCAGCAGCGACAGCAGGAAGAGTTCAGCCAGTTTAGTTTGTATTCCTCTTACACTTTTAGGGTTTTTATTTTTTTATCTCTTTTTTGAGGTTTGGAAGTTATTTTTAAATTCCTGATGAGGGTTTTTTTTTTTTTATTAAAGTTTTTGTCAAGAGTTTGGATCTTTTTAGAAAGAGGGGTTACATGAAGTAATTATGAATAGACAGTTATTTCCTTCTGCTGTTCATTTCTTTTTTGTTTGTTTGTTTGAGTCATTAAGAAAAAAAATAAAGCTAAATTATGAGAATAAAGTCATGGTATTGCAGCTTTATGGGTCACATTTAAGTGATTAAACATGACAATATGTTTAATCATACTGTCATATCGCCTTGTTCAGAAGATTTTAAATCGCATTTTGCTTTTTTCTTGGCTAAAAATGATTTATTAGCTAAATAATTTTCCATTAAGGGTCACACTTGTCAAATGATTCATCGCTCCACTGGCGGTTAGGCTCTTTTTTTTCTTTTCAGTTCATCTTGTGAAATCAGAAAAAATAATTTAGAGGATAAGAAATGCTACTTATTGGAAGTTTCAGGCAGTAAAAGGACTCATTATTTTTCCTTCTTGTTTTTGCATTTTTGACTGATTTTCATCTGAAAGGAGGTTGAAAAAGTTGCCTTCTATATTCAACGTGGTTGCCGCACACACCTCCAAATTGCACCTATGCTTCTATTTGACTGGGAGAACATATACAATCTGTCAAAGAGTGACTCTGATTTTAAATTATAGCATTTTAGCCAGCTTCAGTTTGTTATGCTTCATGTTACAGAGACATGTGAGTGTTGGTTGGTGATGTGAAGCTTGTTGTTGGAGTAACAAAGATTATCTGTCCATGCCTTCAGGACGCAGTTGTTTCAGGAATGAAAAGCATTTCTCTGTATCAGACTTGTTGCTGACAAATTGCTGCGGTCCTCTTCCTGGAAAAGGCTCCAATCTGTTCACTGATTTCAGTCCAGGTATTGACTGGTTTTCTGTCAGGATGCAGAATTTTCCTTTTACTCTCGCTCTCTGTCACAGAGTCACAAATAATCCAGCAGACGCATCAAACTGAGGCAGATTTACGTTCAGAAAGTTTTTTTCTTTCTGAG
>NW_015113735.1:33538-36853 GCF_001443285.1 Poecilia latipinna
ACATAAAGTTACCTAATTTTTAAAGTGCAATCAGTAATACTTTTATAACAAATTTATACCACCCGTGGGATCCCCCAGGGGCATGTTCTTCAGCTGCTACTGCTTTTTAAAAATTTATTCTTAGATATGATCAACAGACATGGATGATTTACAACCGTTTATCCTTTAATCCAAGAAACGCTCTTAGACTGAGCGCCATGAATGACAGCATCAGAATATGTCCTGTAGCTGAATGCAAATAAAATTAAGGTAATCTTTTTTGGCGCGGAGAAAGGCTCACTCACATGTTCACACTTGATATCCCCGCCTGTTAATTTGGGCCAGAACTGAAAAAAATCCCAGCATGGCTGTTAACGAGCTTCACCTCGACCAAGCATGTCAGTTCAGCTGTTCAGACATGTTTCACCAGGAAACTCAGTTCAGCTCAGCAAGATCTGGAAGAGGAGTGGGGAAAGTCAGTTCTGCTTTTACATTAATGCAGATTTTACATCACATTTCTGTTCTTGTGTTTTTATTCTGGACTTTTAGTTTCTGTCTGTTCTTCAATGCCCTTTTTTAAATTTATTTTTTTTTATCTTCACCTGTCTGCTTTCTGTGTTTGCATGGAAGAAATATAATCTCATTACCATACGATACCAACTTTATCTACAAAGTTGGTATGGTATTACAAACACTTTTTTTTAAATATTGAATTTATAAGACTGAATTTTTAGCCTATGTATGATTTCTTTTGTTGTTTTAAAAAAAAATCATATATAAGCTTATACAAATTTGTTTGACTTTTTTTGTTGGGAAAAAACAACAACACACAAATCATTTATTTTTCTCTAAATTCACCTGCAAAAAGTCTTCTGTAAATGTAGTGACCTTTTGCTAACCCAATCAGCTTTTAGCCAATCAAATCACGCTCATCTGATCACATGACAGACAGTGAGTTAGCGAAGCAAAGGTTAGAAAGAGGTAATTTGATTGGCTAAAACCGGCGCGACTTCGTCTATTGATTATTGCTTTATGATCGCAACATTTACAGGCGAATTTCTGCAGCTGAACTTTGGAGAGTGAGATTTTGAGGGCAAATTTTTTTCAGGTGACATTTTTCCAGGTGAGTTTCTGCAGTTTAATTTTTGTAGGTGAAATTTTGGAGTTGGATTTCTGCTTGTGAAATTTTACCTGCCAAATTTGGGCAGTTGAATTTCGCAGGTAAAATTTTTAAGTAATTTTTTTCTGGGGAAACTTCGAAGGTGGGTTTATGCAGTTGAGATTTTGCAGGTAAATTTCTACTTGTGAATCTTTTTCTGGCAAATGTAAATAAAATAAATTATATACATAATGGCACGGGATAAAAATTCAGATGTATAAATTCAACAAATCAAAAAAAGTCTTATTAGATTCTATTTCTTCCTGACATTTGGGTTTTTCTCTGTTCATCATTACCTGACAGGTAAAATAGATTAAGACAGACAGAGGTCTCCGTTTTCCTCTAGAGATTCAGGATATTTTTGCAGAAATGGAAACTTAAATAAAAAAAACTTATGAAAGTACAGCGTGTCTCTACTTTAACTCCATCATCAGGCTGTTCTTTAGAGAAAAAACAAGCAGCGAATGTCAGCTGAGAACAATGAGCACCTTATGAGGAGTTAAGACCAGACAGAGCGATCGTCACACAGCTAAGTGGAGTTATGCATGGAATCTGCTGACGAAGAATGTTTTGCACAAGCAGTAAATTATAATTTATTGGATCATCCATCAAATGTACAGATTAAGTGTAGAAATGTACATGAATATTTGCATCATGTCTCCATAAATTAAGTTAGAGATTACCAAAGTGTCAACGTAAACATGAATAAAAATAAACTACAATCTTTAGTTCTAGTTCTTAGCCTTCCCTTCCAGAGATACATTAACTTTAGTTTAATTGGGCATTTATGAACTCTAACAATTATATTTAACTTTTTGTTTGTTTTCCTTTGGCGTTTTGTAGCTTTTTTCTCATCACAAGAGTCACATGATAAACAATTAAAATGTTACTACTGGCAGAAACCACAAAGAAGACAACAGGAAATAGAAGATGATGGCGCCACATGTATTTAATGACTTATTGTGTGAAAAAATTTATTCACATATGATTTTAATTGTTTCATATTTAATTGAAACATGGCAGTTGTGAAATTGTTTTTTTTTAACATTAGTGGAATATTGAGAAGGTTTTGTGCACATTTGCAAAGGGTTAAAAATGAGCAGCCTGCCGTTCTTCATTATTTCTTGTATTAATTTGGTGTGGACTGCTTTAGAAAGAAGGATGGAAAGTGACGGTATGAACATGTTAAAAAGACTAACATCCTGTGGTTTCTATCAACTGTTCAAGTTTTGGCAGCTGATTCATTACATTTATTAAGCAGATTTTTGTTTCTACTTTTACTTTTTTTCTACTGAACAATGTACAACAGACTTTTACCTCTGGCTCATTGTTGCTTCATCTTATTGTTGGGATAAGAATAAGGAATTCACCATGTAACACTAATGTCTGCTGTTTCTTGCTGACGGTCCTGGAACTTAAAAAAACGAGATTATTCAACTCTATTCTGAAAGTCATGTGTCCTATAGAGTCATATAACAAAACCCATTCAGTTGATATTAAATATTACAACTAAATGTAAGAAACCCCTGTTAGCTCTCAAGTTCAGCCTTTGAACATTTAAGCCACTCAGTCTGCAGCAGTGGTTTTTCTTATGTAACTCACAATCCTTGAGGCAACATAATGTGACTGAACAGGCCACACAGATTACGTGATATAGAAGTTGTTATCACACCATCTAACTCTGGAGAAATGTTTTCTGATTCCCAAAGCAGTGCTTGAAGGAGGGCTATTATGCAAAATTCACATTTTCAAAACGTTTGTACTTCCATTTGGGTTTCTACTACTTCTAAAAAAAGCCCCCAAAAAATCTTAAAAACCCCCACCCAGTTTGCTTTTTGGAAAATGAGCCATTTCAAAAAACACCAGAATGCTACGTCACAAATCAGTAGGCACTTACTGTTACCTAGCAACCCCAGCAGAGCTCCGCCTGTTACCTAGCAACCAAAGCTGAGATCCAGAACATTTGGTCAGATGGAAAAGACAATTCAATCTGGAAAGACTCAGATGAAGAAAAAGGAACAATTAAAAGATTTAATGACAGCAATGAATAACAGTTCTTTGGCGCTCGGGCCCCGGCAGCTGATCTGAGCTGAGATTTGATGTGAACTCGATGAACATCCCGATAACCGATTAGGGATGCTCTCCCCCGGGGCCCGACACTGGTGGTGGAGGTCTGG
>NW_015113735.1:40076-77199 GCF_001443285.1 Poecilia latipinna
TGGAAAGGGTGCCATCCTGGAGAGCCGAAGGATGTGGGTGGAGAAGGGGCGGTGGTGGGTTGAACGCAGCTGGGAAGCGGCCGACGGCTTGGGTGTGGATCCTTTTATGCTGAGCTTGATTGATGATTGGACACGCCGGGTGAGGTCCAGCGCTGAGGTCGGAGATGGACGAACGGAGGGGATGGAGTCTTCCAGGTTGAATTGTCGTTATTAGCTCCATAATGTTTGTTGCTGACTGTTTAAACTTTACCTTTAATAACATAAAGTTACCTAATTTTTAAAGTGCAATCAGTAATACTTTTATAACAAATTTATATCAGTAATGATTTCTTGGTTAATGTCAAGTTGTCATAACAAAGACATTTTGAATGATGTCAACTTTGTATTAAAAGTGTCATGATTTACCGAATGATGCTTTATGACAACAGTCATAAATATTCATGAATACTTATTCATGTTCATGACAGGTGTTATATGTTTATGAAAGTGTCATGTCAGTCTTATTCACCCCCTTCAAATAAAGTGTTACCAAACGTATAAATGCTGTTAGCCGAGTTTGATTACATTATATTTAACAGACTCTCCTAAATACACAAAAGGTCAACAGAAATAACCTGACAACAGCATATTAGAGCTACTGCAGAAAACAATGAGTTTACTTCACCAAAAAATAATCTCAGAAATTTTCTAGAAAAAAACTTAAAATTTCTGAGTTTCAGAAGTTGAAAATTTGCGAGAAAAAACAACAATAACAACAACAACAAAAAAAAAACGCAGACATGCTTAGATTAATCTTTGACATTTTCTAGAAAAAATTGGAAATGTCTGAGCTTGAAAAGTAGCAAATCTACTACAAAAACTTGGACATTTTTGAGTTTCAAGAATTGAAAAATTTAAAACTCAAATTTCCACATTTGTCTTGAAAACCCCTCTACTTTTCAAACTTATAAATTTTCAACTCTATAATTCACAGGTTATTCTAAAAATGTCTGTATTTTATGTAGAAAATTTTCCACTTTTCAAACTGAAAAATGTCCTTGTTTTTTTATAGAAAATTTCAAAGATTAATCTCAAAATTTCAGCATTTTTCTAGAACTTTACCAAATCAACTAAAAATCATCAATTAACACATTTTTGTATTTCTAATTTATTAGATTGTGTGTCCTGTAGTTTAAGTTCCCCAGATTTTAAGTAAATGTGAAAACTGCTGCAGTAAAAAGCTCAGTTTGTGTTGGAAAAACAAAGTCAACGCTCCGGATTCTGTTTTATGGGCTGTTGTGCAATCAGGGCTTGGACCGTGCCGTTGTAGACCCAGCAGCTGTTCTGTTGCCTGGCTGCAAGGATGAGAAAAATTCTTGGGCAAAATGATGCAGCTGTTATGACAAATCCATTCCCCAAGTTTATAACAACAATCCGTTGTATTCAGAGTTACGTAAAACCTCCGGACAAAGGAAAACCTCAGCTACTCAAACAGAAACAGGAAGTTTTGGTGACGGTTTTAGTTTGTAACGTTGAAGAGAAACAAGGAGTTCTCTTCTTAAAAGGGGAAAACATCTGGATTGCATCCAGCCTGGATTCAACAGAGGAAAAAATGAGATGAGAACATTTGTACTGCTCTTTATAAAGCAGTGTTGACGTCTACAGATGTGCAGCTTGTACAGAAAAATATGTAAGAAGGTGCCTATTCTATCCACAATGAGTGATTAGTGGAGGTACAATAGTAACAAATGGAGATACTGTCGGTAGAAAAAGTAGAAAAATTAAAGAAATATTTAAAAATAGTAAACTAAAAAAATATTTTTATAATAAACTGTTCATGTATTGTTTTGGGTGACAAATTAAATAACATGCATCATAAAATTAGTAAAAATATTATTAAATTATTTAATTTACCATTAAATAATTAGATATATCATTAAAATGTTAAATAATTAAACAAGGTTAAATTTGATGGTTTGACAGTTTCAATTATTCTAGAACAACAGCACAATAAATACACAATGAAATAATTCAATATAATTTTAAAATAGTTTTCTTTAAAAAGACATTTTTTAAATGAATTATTTAAAAAGGACATTTATTTATTTCAAGAGATTTATTTATTTAATTGCATATTTTATGATTTCTTTATAGTTACACATTTAACAATTGAGTATAAATTATTTAATATATAAATATATATTTCTATTAAAATATTTCTAAACTTTATGATGCAAAGTTTAAGATGGAAACTAAGAACAGATAAATAGCTAGGCTGATAAATAATAGCTAGCTTGTTAGCTTATCTAGGTAGCTATTCAGCTAGCTAGATTTATTTATTGTTTCTATTCAAACACAACCTGGCTGCTTCTCCATTTAACTTTGTTTAGGATGCAAATTTTAAGATGAAAAATACGAGTAGATGAATAGCTAGCTTGTTACCTAGTTAGCTTATGTAGCTAGCTAGATTTACTTACTTTTATTCAAACACAAGGTGGCTGCTTTTTCATTTAACTTTGTTTTAAAAAGTTTAGGATGGAAACTAAGAGTAGATAGACAAATAGTTAGCTTGCTTGCAAGTTAGCATGACAGACAGGATCAGAACCACAGACATGAATACGATCAGAACAGCCTCATTCACTAATCTGTAACCATGAATTGTTGGTTGTCCTGAGCTTTCAAGACTGTGTTGAGACATTTAAATTTACATTAGCTTGCATTTAAATATCTTACCAACAATGAGGATTAATAACAAGCCATCACTTTGAAAGCTCTACTCAACCAGATCTTCTCTTTAAAGCGTTGAATTCCAGTCTGACTAAAGGCAGCATGTGTTTTATTTCTGTCAGGAAAAATAACTTTAAATACATCTGCAGCCTGTAATTGTAGGGGCGGTTTTTATGGTCCAGAATAACTCTGACCATGGGGACAGTTTGTGTAATCCGTCCCGCCCAGACCGCACATACGTACAGTCTCTCCAAAGACTAAGTTTTTGTGTTGTGGTTCAGCGAGCAGGGATATGAAAAACTTGTTTTCCTGACATCACCGCTCAGATATGAGAGAGCAAAACCCGATGGAGCTAACACATGTGCATTACCCTGACTGTAATAAATTTAAACTGGATTAAATCCAATCAGCACTGATGCTTAACTTCATTTTTCATATAACATTTTCGTGGCGAGGAGGAAACAAATCACGCTCTCCTCCGGAGTCTCCTCTCTGATTTATGGTCTCATTTTCCCATCATCCAGCGGAGCGGAGCTGAATCAGTGGTGATGCTTGCACTTTTACGCAGCCTGTAATTCCTCCTTGTCAAGCCTCATTCAAAAAATCTGGTCGGCTGCCAGCTCCTTTTGAATTTTTTGGCACAATCATGCTGACATAACTAGAGGAACAACAGGTTCAGGAGTTTAACAGGATGAATGAGGCGGTTACAGTTTCTGCATTGTGGGGTTTATTTAATGCTGACTGTGCAAAGGGTAAAATAAAGAAGTACTCTCGGTGAAAGGCAAAGGAACAAAACGTGACGGAGGTTTAAAGGGCCGGGTTATGAGTTGGCTTTTTACAGTGCAGCAACATCAGCATTAATTCTCTCTGCTATTCAGAAAACACCAGATAAAAGCGATAAACTGCAGCTTGAAGTGACCCAAGTCCAAATTTTTGGTCGTTTCAGTGATTGGTTGATTGGTAACTTCAGAGCCCAGTATCTTTATTTAAAAAAATAATTCACTAAAGAAAGATATTTTCTTGAAGGCCTTGCTATATTAATAAATACAGGATATTAAAATGATAACTGCTGCCACCACCTGTTTTGGAGGGGAACTGCTTGTTCTAGAGGTGAGTTACCATGGAAACAACCAATCACTTGGCAGGATTTTCTCTATAGTAAATGATCTGTAAATCCATATTGATCAATTAGTTTTTATCAGTTAGATCAATTAGAGTAAACATTTTAACTTCTGAATGTTTCTGATTATTGGTTTGGGTTGTGTTTTCTTTTGTCGTGTATTTTCTGCTATGTTAAATGTGAAATATACTAAATGACCTGTCACAATACCAAATTTTGCTGGACAATAAATCACCCCCAAAATGATTGCAATAAACGATAATATTGTCATTTTGAGACCATTTTCAACTGATATAATATTAATAGTGGAACATTAATGCAAGCACATCCTCACAAAGAGAAAAGAAAAACTTTAAATGAATATTATTTATCACTAGAACTAGAAAACTTCTTAAATATTCCAAACAAATTACTGAAACAACAGTAATTAAAATAGATTACCTCGTAGCTAAAATTGCGTTTCAAAAAATAATCCTTCAACCTAGACAGGGAAAACAGGCAAAAGTGGGAGGTGGTGCAAACTTCATTCTGGGTTCTCAAAATGGCGCCTCTCCTACGACGTTAAACGGGATGGTCTCTATAGCGACTGCCGTCCAAATGGAAATTATTGTACTCAAGAAATCATGTTAGATTTGATCTAAATGAGTGATTTATATAATGCATTTTCTAACTCACTCAAATAATTTTTATTTTGTTGTAAAAATCCTCTTTTAAGGGAGTGGCAGCTGGAAAAGGGCGGACATGATTTTTTCTGAACAGGCAGCATCAAAGCGCGAGCATCGGAGCTCATTTCCTGTCCCATGAAGAGCTTCTTTCTTCCTCTCTGAAAGGCTTGCCTTTCGGCCAGTAAGCCGGTTCCCCTCAGGCATCAGATTCCTTCCTTTCATTCTGGAGAATGTTGCTCCAAGCAAGACGCCAGAAAGACCGGATTGTGTAGCAGCTAAATAAGACAGCGCTTATGAAATACGATGGCATAAACTCAGATTAAAAAGTCAATTTGGTTTTCAAATTCATAAAAAAGTTAATTTTCTAAAATTGATTTAGAAAACAGTTTTCAGATGAAAGCATGAAGACAACCGGAAAGGATGTAGTGCACATGCCAGGCCTTTAGGGGGCGATGAAACATTGTGTTCAGAGGTGTCTTTTCGTAAATGAGAGGCTAAAACGCATTTTTACATTTTACTGACACCTAAAAATTATGTGCCTGAGTGGATTCTATATTCAGGTATGTTAAAATTAATTATTAAGACACATTCTGCGATAAATAACATCTTATGGGAGAGGATTAGGACCACTGAAAACAAAGACTTTAATCTCAGAATTCAGGCTAGAATCTCACAATTTAAAATTTTTTTCTCATAATTTTGACTTTTTTTCCTCAGAATTCAGATTTTTTTTCTCTCAAAATATTAAAGTCTAAATTCTGAGGTTAAAGTCACAGTTTTTTCTGGACCTATGGTGACATAATATATTAACATATATATTCCTGAAAAACAAAATATCTTTTAAAAGATCCTTATGTCTTTAAGGAACTAATTTCTGATGATCATCGACAAATTTTATCATTGTAGATACAAATCTCTGAGGTTGAACAAAAGTTTGAATAAATCCAATGTGAAAATCAAGAAACGCTTAAAACTGAGTAAAATAATCCATACATTTTTCTAAAACATTAAAATCTTTTGTTTTAAGATGGTAAATATGGTAACTATTGTTTTTCAACCAGCAGCTAGCATAGCTGCTATGCTAACACTAGCTCTGGAGCCAAAATGAGTTTTATGCCTCCATGTTGGCTCCCTTTAAGCAGTAATGTTACAGAACTGACGTGTTTTTTTGAGGACTACTGTTCCCATAATGCCTTCAACATGCAGAATGTTTTGCCTGTACATGTTCCAGGGTGGGCAGTACAACCTGCTCTGACCGAGAACATGGCGTCCTCATCACACGGCGTTCATGTAAAATATGCAAAGAATTTCAACCTGAAAATGATGCTGCCGATAATGATAATGGTTTAGATATCTGAACCATTATCTGTTGGTTTAGATAACGATTATGTGTGACACTAATATACTTTTGTAGTCATTTTCTCATTCTAATGTTTTTGTGGACCAAAACTTGTCAGTATTTTTATTCCCATTTAATTTTGATGTTTCTTTTGTTGTTTCTACAGCAGTGGTGTCCAAGCATTTTGATACACGAGTCAAAATCTTTAATTTTAATGTACTTGTGGGCCAAAATTACAAAAATACTTACATTTTTTCCTGTTAAACAATAAACATGATGTAATAATTTATTTAAACAAGTACAGTCACTTATTTTTGTTGGAAATCAATATAAATTCTTGAAAATCCAAAACTGAAAAAGGGTTTGCAGGTTTACATTATTATTAAACGCAAGGTGCCCAGTTTGCAAATTCCCAAAAAGACGGCAACAAAAACGTGGTTTTAAAAGACAAAAACCCTCTTAAAATAAAAATCAAAGATGATTTTGATTTTTATCAAAATCATCTTTGATAGCCAGAGACAATGACTCCCTCTCTGGTTTTAACTTTAAATATCAAGGATATTTAAAGTTGTTAATAATTTTGCTCAAACAAAATTAACGAGATGCAGAAAATGGTTGTATTTTGCACGAGCAGCTGCCATATTGGATTTTGTTTTCAGAGAACTGCCGTGGAACATTGATTTAATTTGGTCATTTTAATTTTCTTTTATTGCTTCTATATAATTACATCCAGCATTTTTGGCTAAAAATTTGTTTTTTGGGGGTAAAAATCTCCAACATTTCAGCCAAAATTCACAGCATTTCTCGTTTGAACCAAACTGGATTTAACATTTGATGGGAACTGGTTTCCAGTTTCCAGAACAAAGCCACCTGTTTAGTGAAGAAGTCTCAAACAGTCTTCATCTCCGGAGGGTCCCGCCGTCCTGACACCCAGCCCCCGTCATCCTAACATCCACCATCTGCTCGGGGGGGGTCGGCGCCGTCTGTTTCCATAGCAACGGTGTACCCCTCCTCCCCTCCGTACGACGTGGGCGTCTTTTGTGTGGCTCCAACCGTAAATCAAGCGACTGGTTTTAATGACAGAAGCAAGTTTCTTTGCGTATTTTCTGTTTTTAGGCCCTGATTTTTGAAGGTCAGAGGTTGCTTTTGCAGAAATTGCACCAGAAAAACTGCTGATCTGTGGTGGAAACCCTCAGTAGGATGTAGATAAGAACCCCTCCCCCCAAATGCAAGGTGACCTCGCAGTTTAGCCCCATCTACCCCCTTTTATGCAATGCCTAGTCACCCTTCCTCCAGAGGTGAGGGTGGCTGGGAGGAAACGGCAGCAGTAAACTTACAAGCAAACAACATTAAGCACAAAGACAACGACTCGCTCTCTGGTTTTATTCTATATCTCATCTAAATAAGGCGCTAAAACGAATCAAGTTTCTCTTGAAGTGCTTTAATTATGTCGACTTTCACTCCTCAGACTTGTGTTGCGACATTTGGAACGGCATGTTTATCCGCTAATAAAGCTTTCTCCTTTTGACTTTGCAGGCATGTGAGACTTTTAAAAACACCCGACGACGTTTAATCAGTCTAATCTGCCTGTTTTCCATATAACGCAGGGTCACATTAAAGTGAGTCCCTTTGATCTGACGCAGAACCTTATTAGGCAGACCGACTCCACAACAGCGCACACATGGAAAGCATTAGCCCTGCTGGCAGGAAACTCAGCCTCTCTGTTGCATTGTCAATGGATATCTTGCAGTAGGAAGGAGGTTTTTTATTGCTAAATTTAGCTAATTTGTTCTCAAAGTGAATAAATTGCCCGTGACGGCACATGTGCAGGTAGATTTGCTGCGCAAACATTACCGTTTCGTGCGTTTACAGTTTCGTGCGTTTACCAGATGTTTCTGGTTTCAACGGGAATAAAACAGCCTTTTTTGTGGTTTGACAATAGGATTATCTGAATTGTTTCTACTCTACCAAATCACCAGGGCAGCGAGAGATTTATTTTAAGAATTTGTTTTAACTTTATTCAAAAAGTAGGTATCATTGATTGTGTTTCAGTTCATCATAAAATTGCACAAATTGGAACTACAAAATTAAATTTGCTTAATGGAAACACGGCAATTTTGGAAAAAAAAGTGTTTTTGATCAGCTGTATCAAAATGTTTATATTTTACAAGATATCAATAGAAATACTCTTTTCTCATCACGTGTCACATGATCAACTGGATGCTACTACTGGCGGAAATGACAAAGAAGATGACAGGAAGTGGTAAGAGGATGTTTTTTTAACTACTTATTGTGTAAACAAATTTATTCACGTTTGATTTTAATCACATTTCTTATTTTATGTAAACACCACAATTGCAAAACTGTGTTGTTTTTTTGACATTTAGTGAAATATTGACAACGTTTTGGGCACATTTTTAGTAGAAACGCAGCTACTGACTCAGCTTTTTCAGTTGCCAGACACTTTTTCACCTCTAACTTCAGTTTTTCTCTTGGATTGAGCCCAGGGTTTTGAAATAACAACGCCAAGTAGCTGACTGTGTCCTCAGGATCAGTGTCCTTTTGCAAGACCCATTTGTGCACAAGCATGAACTTCCTGGCTCATCTCTGGAAATATTGCACCAATATTTCCACATATTTCACAACTGTGATGGTGATGTCAACTTTCTCCTAGTTTTCTGCAAATACAGTGTCTAAATGAATAATTTTGACCAAACGGTTTAAGTTTTGCTTCATCAGACTACAGGACATGCCTCCATCAAAAGGACATTGCTCACATTTCTGGTACTTTGGCTGATTTCTGTACATTTTTCCATGAAGTCACAGTTTGTTTAAGGTGCGGCTTCGGTTGCATTCATGGGTGTGCCTCCATGTTCTGAATTTATGTAGCGTTCTCCAAGTAGAAATTCAAGACATTTAGTAAATCATTGATTTGTGTGAAAGCCTTGTGAGCGTGCAAACTCAGCAAACCCCTGCAGATTCCACTTGGAACATAAAACCTACTAAAACATAAACACCAGATTTATAGATCTTTCTTTCTAATGACATTTTAATATGTCAGGAACCGTCTCTTCTCATGTCTCTGGGTTGTCTTTTAATTTCTAAATTCAAACTCTTAGTTTGGGATTTAACGTCACTTATTAAAGTTTGTACGTTTTCCTGCTCTGGATCCATTACATATTTCAGTAAATTTATTCTCATTGTAAGACTTTGAACAGAAATTCAGCATTAAGTCTTGTGTTAAAGGTATTTTTGGATACCTGCTTGATCAATTAGCTTTTTTTGCAAATTTACACACCAATATTGTGTTTTCTTGCCATATCATGTTCTAAAGAAGCAGATAAAATTGGAAAATTATTGATTAAACTGTTGTTTCCCATTGATTGACATTTTGATCCCTCTTTTGGACTATTAGCAAACACCTGCTTGTAGACATTATAGAAATTAAATCTATGAATCTGGGAAATAAAATCATTACTCATCAAAGTGGGAAAAAATTACACAAAGGAATTCTTTTCACATGTTATTTGAAGTATTTGAAGGAAGATGAAGCTTGGGAAGCTGAATTAACTTGACACTGTGTTATTTATTTATTGGCAGCCAATCCAGAACTGCCTTTCATTGGTTGTAGCCACAAAAAGAGCAGAGATGATAAAAATGGTGGATGGTTGAAGAATACCAGGGATCTACTATATGGGTATTTATTGTTTTCTCTGTCAAAGGCCAAAATCTTGTAAAAAAAAAAGTTTAAATACTTTATTTGATTAAAATTCATTCAATTATAATGCAAATTTCACAGCCCATCTGTCTTTCTATATTCAGTTTGAAAATGTTAAGAGCATTAATTTATTTCCGTTTATTGTGTTCAAGCTGTGCCGTCATTGTGCAACAACTACCGAGACTTCTGCCTAGGAAATGCGAGAAAAAGAAGGTCATCCTGGTTCAAAGCACGGACACAGCTGGTATGTCATATTGTTGTTTTGGAGATTTAACCTCATGCAACTTAATGAAAAGATTTGCACACTTCTGCATTTTTCTGGGCTTGTTGGCATAAAAACTGCTTCAAGAATGTGATACAACCTTAAAATGGAGCCTGTTGCAAAAACTTCTGCTACCACAAAGACACTGAAATCCCTGTAGCTTTGCACTTGTTTACATGTAATCTGCAATAGTGACGTTATTCAGAAGATAAAAGGATTCCCAACTCGGTAGTTATATTTCAAACAAAGGACCGTTCAGGAAAAACAATGTCCAAGGTCTTTTTATAGTTTCATGGCCCTTTCTCTCCTTCGGTTTTTTAAAAAGCTGACCACAGCTGAACAAAAGGGGAAACGTCAAGGCCTTTCTTGCTGCAACTAAAAAAACAACGATCTGGACAATCGCAGATTTACAGGCCGATCCCCAAACTTATATTCATCTGTAAAATAATTGAAAAGTTGTTTCTTAACAAGGACCGTTCGCTTTGATGTCTTTCAGTCTGGTTTCCATGGTTACCACAGTACTGAGACCGCCCTCATCAAAACGTCCAATTGTGAACATAGCACGTGGAAGAACCACAGTACCGGTTCTGTTCGACCTGAACGCATCATTCTGCACCAAGTTACATTATCAGAGTTGGGTTGGACTCTCCGGTACCATACTCAACTGGTTTTACCTAAAGAACAGGAACGTCTTTGTCTCAACAGGTAACAGACAGACGTCACATATGGGGTGCTCCAGGGCTCAAACCTGGGGCCCCTCCTGTTTAATATCTACATCCACTGACTCAGATTATAACAAGTGATTAGATTGGTTACTGTAACTCTACATTACAATATCACTAGTTGACCCCGAACCCATCCAGGCACTGATCAGATGGTGCCAAAGCTTTCTCCAGCTAAACAGAAACAAAACAGAAGTTATTGGACCTAAAGAGGAGCGATCTAGAGTCTGAACAACTTCAGTTACTACAGCCGGAAACTAGAGATCAGAGCTGAACCTTCAGAGCAACATAAAGACAGTTACAAAGCCAGCCTTCCATCACCTGAAGGACTTTTTTTTTAATTAAATGACTAACTTGTTTTGCTTGTTGTCATGTAAAAGAAGTTTGAACTGCCGCGTTGCTAAAATGTGAAATAAACTTGACTTGAGTTGATAGTTGCTCCAGAAACAGGTCTGGACTGAATCCTTCATCACGAGAGAAACATCATAACAGGATGATTCACTGTGGGTTGGGAAGACAACAGGACAACGCTCCACCAGTGGTTTTTCTTACACTCAACATGATTTTGCAATTTCAGATCTAGGTTGCAGAGATTTCTTTATCTGTCTGTGGAAAAACATGAAAGACACTAAAGTGTTGAGCAAATAGGAGAAAACAACTGGTATCACAGGTTGAAGTTGACTCATGACATCCAGTTCTTAGAAAAACTGAAGTCTTCACTTTAACACCAAATGGAAGAAGAGGAAGGTTTTGGTGGAAGAAGCTGCTGTGGGATTGATTTACATGCGTTACAGTTTTGGGCCACTGTGATCCCAGACAATGTGTGAAGCAGCAGCAATGTGTCACTGCAAAGACACCAAATCTTACCAAATATTTTTACTTTCATTTCTAAAGCAAATATCTTAGTACACTTGAAATAAGACAAAACTAACTTACAAGTTTCTTTTCAGCCAGATATAGAAGCTTGTTTTTAGTAAATAATTCCTAAAAGTACAGATGAATTTACTTATAACATGACAATTTCCCCATGTTATAAGTGAAATAATATGCCAATGTAACAAGTACTTTTTCACTTATATTAAGGAATTATTTACTTGAAACAAGCTTCTGTATCTTGCTGATAAGTTACTTTTAAATTATTTTTGTCATAATTCGGGATTATTTGCACTAGAAACAAGACAAAAATACTTGGTAGGATTGTGTGTTTGTGCAGCTTTTCTTTGTCTAACATGTCAGATTAGGTATCGGTTTGGTGGGTGTGACAACACATGGTTTATCAAATCCAGCTACGATTCGAGAGCCACTAACAATGGGAGCAATGTCGCCTCGATATGCATGATCAAACTCTACTTGCAGAACTAATTGTTGGTGAAAAACCAAGCAAAGCGGCTATTTTCAGCTCCCAGTCTGCAGGGCAGCTCGTCATATTTCTCTGTCACTTAGACAGTGGATACCCCAGATCACACCCCATGAATGAGAGCATGCTTGTGCTTCACAATGGAGCTGTAGCTGCACCCTGAGGAGGGGGAAGGGCAATGCATTCCTCCACTGACCTCCTGTTTGCAGCAGATATTTAACAATAACTGCTCCCCTTTGTGTGCTTTCACCAACAACGGCCACTGATGAGGAAGGTGAGGCTTCCCAGACAATGTGTGAAGGAGCAGCTGGTGTGTTTTGTTCCACAGAGGTGATGAAGTGATGAAGACTTGTCATCTGAAGAGATCTGGGAGGGAAAATGTGATTGTTCGTCCTGAGAGATTCCCTGGAGACTAGGAAGCCGACTGAACGGTTGCAACGTTTTTAATCTGTGTGGCTCATTTTGAGTCACCTTCAGGGAAAACGCTGCATCAGCTGGCCGCAAAATTAGTTTCCTGAAGAAAGTCTCAGTTTGGTTTAATGACGGGTTACAGAGCCTTGGAAGAGTATTCCCATCCCTCAAGGTTGTTTAGTTTCTGCCACAGTGTTAGATTTTATGTGAAAGACCATCTCAAAGGAGACTATTATATAAAATCAGTAAAGTGTGTAGATTTATTAGAGACATCTTTGCAGATTCAGTTGCAGGTTTCTAACAGTTTTGTACATCTAGAAACAGGTTTTATTTTTATTCTTTGCCATTTTTCTCTGCAAATTAGCTCATTGCAGTCAGATTTGATGGAGAGTGTTTCTCAGAATTGGTTTTTCCACATTTAGAGTCTGAATATTGACTGGGCCAGTCTACGCATTGATTTAAGTCAAGTGTCTTCAACTCCAGTCCTTTAAAGGTTGGGGCCCGCAGTTTTTAGTCCAATAGACTTGAATAAAATCCTTCAACTACAACATCAGCATTCAGTCCTGCTGATGACCTGAGTATTTGATTCAGGTGTGTTGGAGCCGAGTCATGTCTACTATTTTCACCTCTGATTTGGTTCGATTGGGGAACAAAATTGCAACATTTGTTCCATTTTTAGCTGCTATGGTTCACTTTCTCGCTGCTCTGAGTCAAACCAGTCAAATCATTTGAAAAACATGTTCCCCTCCTTGCCTGTGGGGGCGCTGCACCAAGAACAACTGAAGAAAACACAAAAACCTCAGAAGAAGCCACTGATCACAATTTCCTTCTTCAGAAAATGTAAACAAAAATTGAGTTTATTGGCTGTAGGATTTCTCTTTTGTTTTTCTCCTGCTAGCGCTAGGCTAACGCGTTTGTTTTGCTTGTATTTGCCCAGAATGCCCTGCATTGGAGTCCACTTCCTGCTTCTGGAGTTCATGTCAACCGAACCCAGACCGAGATTTGTAGGCAGAACAGAGTTTGGTATTTTGGAAAGCATCAGAATTTCATTGAATGTTCACACCTCCAAAAACAAATCCGACTTTGTTTAGGCTTCACACCCAGCTACTCTTCCTGAAGGTTCAGATCCCATCACTAAAACACGCATACAGTAGAAATCGTTCAAACATACCACATATGACAGATTTAACATACATAGCAAAATAAATAAAATAATTACAGCTCATAAATTGAGAAAAAGTACAATAATTAACCATTTCGCTTCTGATTTCTGTTCAGCTCTACTTAAAGATAATGGTTCTGTGGTTAATTTTATGTTAAAACATGTTTGCTTTTCATTCAGTGGGGAGAAAATCCAGAAATTTTACTCAAGAGTAGAGATACTGCATAATAAATACAATGCAGAGAAAATACTCCTAAAAGTAATTTTTTCAAGAAAGGTACTCAAGTAAACATAACTGAGTACTACTCCATCACATGATCCCCAAAGCGGTGAAGATACTTCATAAGGATAAACCAGAAGGAAAATGGTCCCAGAACTAAACCCTGTGGAACCCCATGGCTAACAGTGACTGGAGCAGCCAAACAGCTCCGTGACGTGCAGAGTCTCATGAAGGAGGTTCTCAGGAAGTCCGTTTGTTCCTTTTGCTGTGACACAAGTTTGGGATTTAGCAACGACTTCCGAATATTGTTGTGAACAGGAAGAGGGGCAGACTTCACGAGTGTGCTCCTCTTTACATCCCAGAACAAAGATTTAAAGACCTGGCTGCAGCTTCTGTCGTTTCATTTTGATTACAACCTGCAGAAATAATAATAACGAATCAGTTTGTGGGCCAAGCATGATGCAGTCTAATCTGAAATAAAATCACTGCTATGGGTTTTGTAAGGAGTGAGTATAAAGGGCGGTCCAGAGAAGCTGCAGATTCCTCGCTGCGCAGACGAGGGGGTGGGGAGCTCAAACTGGGAGGAGAAAAGGGGGATTTGGGAATATTCTTTGTCCTCGCCCAGTTAGCGCAGCACCACTGGAGAAGCAGCTGTCTCCTCGAAGCAAAAGGAGGAAAAACAACAACTTGAAGGGCTTCAAATTTGGCGCAGAAGAGCTTAAAATCCAGATATCCAACTGAAGACAACTTCCAGGGACCAGAAGACATTCTGAAGGTAAAAGAAAAACCCCAGACAAAGCGAGGCGGCATCCTCACCGGTCCGCTCTTCATCTGTTAACAAACGCTTCTGTGACTCTAGTTTTTATCTCTCTGCTTTATGATTTGTTTGAAAAGCTGTTTTTTAAAACTACATATGCTGGGAAAGTGAATAAAATCGGGTTAACGAGGCGTTTAAAACCCAGTTTGAGCTGAAGCGCACAAACTGATGGGATGTAGCGCTAATTAGAAACTGGAAATCAGCCGGAATACCTGAAATTACCTGCGGATTGGCAGTAAAATGGGATTAATTAAATGAACGTGTGACGGATTGTAATATATAATGCCAGTTTGGGGTGTTTATTATTACAGGGAAATCTACAGGGATCGTTTTATGTTTTTCTTTCTTGTGGGAATCTATTTACCCCAGATTTTCTGTAATTTTGTACCAATTGGGTTTTAAAGTGATCCAGTTTGTCAGTCGGGACATATTGATGACCCGGTTCCCATTCGGATCCTGCGAGGTTCCGCCGTGACGTCGTTTGCCACGAGGAGGATTTTTTTTCCTCCTCTTTCCCGCATTCCCCGCAAATGGGATTAGTTTCCAGTTCACGTTGTGCTGCTTCATGATGAGACATTCTTGGCTTTATTAAACCCAAACATGCGTCTAATCCCGCTAGTTTTCTGGTTCCGTCGCATATCTGGGTTTTTTTCAGGGCTGAGCACATTCCTCCAAAACTTTTTTTTTTTTTAAGTTTTAATTTTTTTCCTCAAGCCCTTTCCCTCCCCCCTTTAGGCTAAAGGGGTGGGATATATAAGGATCAACTTTAACCCTTCTCCCAGATGTTGGGGCCACAAAAGCGTCTCTGTTCTGTAGAACCAAGATCCTGCGCTGCGAAAATGGCCAAAAATCCCTTAAATACCCGCATCAGCTCGGCGCAGCTGTTTCTCTGATCCAGATACTGATTCAAAGGTAGAGATAAGATGTTCCTGACGGCGAGCAGAACGGAAAAATCCTGCTGAAACACGCACCACTCTGATTTCAGATGAAACCAGTTGAACCGAGTCAGATTTTGATCGTTTTACGCGCCGCCTGATTCAAATAAATGAACTAAAACTCCAACTTTGGCCTCCAGGTTAAATAAATAAATAATAATAAACTCTTTCGAGGAAAAAAAGGAAGTAAAAAGTGAGTTAAATAAGAACAGAGGAGGTAAAAACGTGTGCAAACTGAGGGTCACTGAGTTCTAGTTCACATCTGCAAAGTCTCTGACTTTGGATCAGGCAGCAGGCTCTGATCTGATCTGGCAGCGACTTACGGATATAAAAAGTTATGAGATTTATGAAGGCAGAACTTTTTATTTTTTTGACTGCGTTCTGAAGTGAACAGGTGCCAATGTGAAAAGATCACTGAAAGTGTAACATAGGAATGCCAAGAAGACCTGGGGAAAAGTTTTGGACCAGCTGGAGAAGATTTTATTGAGTGGAATGAAAAAGGATGAGATTTTTAAAAAAATGTTTACATATATGAACATTTCCAACTGGAGCTTCGTTTCCCAATGTCTAAGCTTAACTGGACATTCAAATAAAAAGAAACATGATTTAAAAGTTAAATCGACATAAAGATTATTAGGAGGACCATTAAAAAAAATTAAAGATGAATAAAATTCTGACTTTTTCCCTCTGAATTTTCACTTTTTTCTGTCAACCTTCATCTAAATCCAAATATTTAACCAATCCAATCAATTCTCAATCATGTTGCTGTTTTATGAAAACAGTTTATTATATTTGTGAAACTGGACTTTATGCACACAGAAAGCCTGTCCCCAGTTTCTTTGGTAAATTTGAGATTTAAGACTCCTCTTTCAAAATCATTTATCAAGAGATTAATAAAACAAATTTATAATTACTGCAGCTCATTTTGTCGTTAAGTCTTAAAACTATTTCCAAGTTTAGGTTTATTAACTCAGTTTGTAAGATTTGCCCACAACTGTTCAGTTCATTTAATTCTCAACAGGTAAAAGTGAAAATAATTCACTGCGTTGTGTATTTTTAGTAACAATAACATAAAACTGTAAATATGAGTTACTTGTCAGATTAATCAACATATTGCTGTTCAAAAATCACAAACTGTTTTTTGTGCAAAAATTGCACCAATTTTTGTGTATAACATTTCGCATTCACAGTAAACGCAAAGGCATCTAGACTTTGTTGTACTTTTTGGACTCCATCACCTAATTTTTATTGTCACAAACCGTCTCCTCTGTCAGCTTCGTCTGCCTGTTTCAACTTCTTCTACTGAGTTAAAAAGCCTTTTTAGGTTGAACACTGCTGCCACCTAGTGGCTGGAGGCTTGTTTACCATTCAAGCATGAATAAAGACACCAACATGGCACCTCAATACTTCAGAAGTACTTCACTGAAGCCTCAACCATCTGTTCAAGTTAAATCTGATTTTTGCTGATTCACAGTTGAAAACAGGACATTCAACAGAAACACTGAATAATATAAATGCAATAATTCAGAAACTAGAAAAAAAGATATTTTACCTCGATTTCAATAAGTTTTTTTTTGTATATATAATATAGGCTGTAATGTTCTGTACATTTTATAAGACTGGTGAAAACACTTGAAACGTGGGCCTTTAATAAAAAATACTAAACAACTAAAAGGAACCTGCTGGATCTGGTTTAGTCTTGCATCCAGTCGTAAAACAGAGCCAGATGTTTCCATACTTCCCTTTCTCTCTCTGATCTTACAACAGAAGCTGCAGTGTACGTTTGTTTTATGCTTTTTTAAATGTTAAACAGATGAAGGAACCTGCAGGCAAGAATAAATACTAGAGGGGAAATTAAACATCTCTCGGTCGCTTTTCTGGCTGCTTTCCTTGTTACGCCCATTTAATGCTGGTGTAGCTACTGTTTCCTCCAAATACTCCGGTAATTTTGATAACTTCCAAGGAAAAACATTTGGCAGAATAAAAACTTCTCTGCCCACTGAGCCGCTATGTACATTTATTGAGAGACAGAACTGCAGCAGTCATTAGAGGCGCCACAAATCATGTCTCTCTCTCTCTCTCTCTCTCTCTCTCTCTCTATATATATATATATATATATATATATATATATATATATATGTGTATGTAAAAACACAGTTTGGCTGGATGACCTCTGGACAACCTTTTCAGTTGAGTTGTAATGACTTTAAGACCATAACTGATGTTGAAATATTCACTTAAGAACTGGCTAAAAATAAACTAGACCTCATTTTTAAAAGTTTTTTAAAAGTAGACAAAAGTTTTGAAAAATATTTTCAATCTTGTTTTGATCATTTTGTGTTAGTTTTCACTTTCCATTGAATTATTTGTCCTTTTTAGGGGTTGTTGTTAATTAGCCATGGCTATAAACATTTTCTGAGATGAAAATGTTTATAGTCATAAACATAACTTTTTTGCTTATCTGTGTTAAGCAACAAAGTATAATCTGCAGCTGGTTTTATACATCGTTTTGTACCTAAAAGTTGTGAAACAACCGGCACTGAAAATACAGAAAAATCAACTTTGAGTGAAAACACAAACAGAACAATCAAAGACAGATTTTAGTTTCTGGTCATTTACAGCCTTGTCTGCATTTGTACATAAACATGAGTTGTTTTCATGCACTTAATTAAAAAAATCTTCTACTTGTCTCACTTTTCAGGGAAAGTAAGATGTCTGACATTGTGGATGTTGCAGGTGTAGTGAGTAAGTTATCAAAATGAACAGTGGATCAAAACCTCAAAAGCAAAACTATTTATTTACCCAAACAAAACACATTAATCTGCAGTAGATTTATTTGTTACAGTGGCAAGTCACACAATTAGCCCAGCTAGCTTAACTAGGCTTAGCTTAGCCTAACTAAAACTAGCCTTATTTTAAAGTATCTTAACTAGCTAGGCTAATATACAACTGTACTTTTACCATTGTTACACTAACTTTATTCAACTTATGTACTTAAAATCTCAATTATTGAACCACTGTAGACTACAGATTACAAACAGCTGTTTAATTACTATTTAGAGATAGAAATTAGCCTGATAGCTATAATATCAAACATTTACATGTAAATATTAATTCATAATGTCCCATTTCTAAAAACCAAACAAAAGAAATTATGAATGGTGGTTACAAAACAAAAGGATCATTTCTGTTATCTTCTGACATGGACTGTGGACAAAATGCTAATGTATGTACCAGAAGATATGAGGACAACGATGGAGAGATAATTAGTTTAAGGACAGCCGGTGTCCCACCGCGCCCCTGGGTGTAACTGTCTGCAAACCTAACAATGACTCACGGCTACAATAAAGTTTTCTAAAGAAACACCCAGAGACAGTTGGAATCAGCAGGTTGCTGTGCATTGTTCAGAAATCTTGTCTATTCGCACAGCAGATCAACAGGTCTGGAGGGATTTTCTTTCCTTTGTCTTCAATGGGATTTATTTCATATCCTGTTCAAACATTAAAAAAATGCTCGTTATTCATCAACTTAACCTAACAGGCTCTTGAACTGGTCTACATCAAGTCAAACTGGACTGTTTCTTTTCTGTTCAAGACTTGGTATTTGCTTAATGTCACATGCTGTTTTTATTTTGCTTTTTAATTATGTAAAGCACCTTGAAATGCCTTGCTGCTGAAATGTGCTATACAAATAAAATTTGATTGATTATTCAGGCTACCATATTTGGACTTCCTGTGGAGAAAGATGTCCTACATTCACATAGTTTTGTTGGTGTTACTGATGTAAGATATGGTTTTAAAATGTAGCATTGGCTCATTAATTTATGAGATGATTTGGTCAATTTGTGGAACGGCTGCATCTGCAGTTTTTGCAAACAATTGCATAAAAAATGAGAAATATAATTTAACGGGTTTACATATTTGAGATGCATCTATGTATTTAGGTTTTTAAAAAGTCAAATGTATTAAACTGTATATTAGACAACATAAAAATAGGTTTGATTTGCTAAATTTAATAAAATATTTATCACTTTTAAAATACTTTAAATGCCAGAAGAGGTGAAAACAACCCCATCATGACAACTTAAAATAAGTGTTCAGAAAAAAAAAAAGCAGGAATAAGCTGAACTGGGTGTGAATGCAGAACGATCAGATTTCCAGACATGTGAAGGAATTTTGTTTCCAAGTATTTCACCTTCACTAAATGCCTCAAAGCTTTTTCAGCTGCAGTATCTGTTCTTAAAGGGATAGTCGCTTTTTTAAGAGAGATTATGCAACACTGCAAATTGCTGGAAAAAACAAGCTAGTCAGGTGTACAAAGTAATTTAGTCCAAATCAAACTAATTGGCCACATCAGTGGGACAAAATGCCTCGTTTTGCGGTTTAGAAGTCTATAATTTACTAGTTTCTGCCAAGTTTAGTGCCGTTTCTCCATCTTAATGTCTTTGCAGCCAATGAGCTGGCTGGCAAAATCAGATCTTGTAGATTAAGATGAGACAAATGTAATAAACCGTGTTACTCAAACGCTTTTAGAAAAAGCTTTGTGCCCTTTTGTTTGGTTTTCTAAGTGAGATCAAGACTCTACAGACATTGAGGTTTGCTAGATGCTGTGAAACCACAACAGCATATTAGTCATTGTGAGACCCTATTAAACTTCAATCAGCAGCATCTGGATGGGACTGTGTGTGTGTGTGTGTGTGTGTCTTGGAGAACTGACTGTTTAGTGAGACACTGGAAAATATCATAACAAACAACTCAGTCAAAGTTAATATGGACCTAAATGGGAACATGACTAAGATCTTTACTTTCCTCAACAATAATACTTCTGGAACATTCTGGAAAACTAAAGTCTTGACCTATTGCGACTTCAGTCGATGACTTGTGTGCTGCAGGGCTGTTATGGTTGGCTGGTTTTTAGGCTTTTTGGGAGCAGTGCCTGAGCATGTCGGCCTCATTGCTGCAGGCCAGGATGAAGATGCATTTTTTTTTATGATTTTGCGCCACACTGTGGCCGTTTGTTTTAATGCAGGCAACATCTGGCTTGAAATTAATGTGAGCATATCTGAGTTTCACAAGTCGTCTATTTCCAACTTTGAGTTTCTTCAAACTCAGAATTTTCAATAGTGAAACATTTTTACTTTTGAAACCGAGAAATTTCCTTTTTTTTCTCAAACTTTTGACATTCATTTAAAATTTTTTTCCTAGCAGGTTTTTGACCTTTCAAATCCAGAGTTTCCCTTGTTTTCTGAGATTAATATCAAAATTTTAGTTTTTCTAGCAAATTTTCAACCGCTTCAACTCGGAAGTTTCTTTTTTCTAGAAAATTTCTGATTAATCTAAAAAATTACTTTTCTGCCAAAGATTTGACTTTTTAAACTCAGAAATTTACTTAATTTTTTTTCTAGAATATTCCTGCGATTAATTGCAAAATTTTAGTTTTTCTAACACATTTTTAACTTTTCAAACTCAGAAATTTTTTCCCCCCAGAAAATTTCTCTGATTAATCTAATTATTTTATGGAAATGTCCATTTGTCCCTCTGTAATGGTCATAGTGTACCATCATAGGTCAGTGATATAAGCTTAGACTTTTATCACAATCGTTTAGAGTACCATTGTGATAACAAAGTAATAAGAACTATTTATTGCCACTTTTTAAGGTAACTGGCAGAGCAACACAAATACTGCTCTAAAAAATTGTAGATGTACTTCTTTTGGAGAAAAGCCACCTAAAGAAATGTTATTTCTGTCCCTAAACTGCTCACAGTAACTGCATTTAATCATATTTTTCAAATGTATTGATGCTCTTAATGAAAAAAGAGAAGGTAAAATTAACAATTCCAACAATATATACAGTTTTGTTTTTTTAAAAAACATCTTTAATTGAAATTTATTGTGACAATAAATCAAAATTCTAAGAAATTTATTGTAAGCAATGCAATAAATATTTCAGAGTTGTAGAGCTTTTTCTTGTAACTGTGATTTTCAGGGCACGTTTTTATGGAAATGTTCCTTTTTCCCCTCTTCACAGGATTTATAACTTCCTTCATCTGGCAGCAAAATGAGCTGGAGCTTCCTCACTCGTCTGCTGGATGAGATTTCCAATCACTCGACCTTCGTGGGCAAAATCTGGCTCACCTTCCTCATCGTCTTCCGGATCGTGCTGACGGCGGTCGGCGGCGAGTCAATCTACTACGATGAACAGAGTAAATTTGTGTGCAACACACAGCAACCCGGTTGTGAGAACGTTTGCTACGATGCGTTTGCTCCTCTTTCGCACATTCGCTTCTGGGTGTTTCAGGTGATCATGATCACCACGCCCACCATCTTGTACCTAGGGTTTGCCATGCACAAGATCGCTCGCATGGACGACGATGAATACAGGCCACAGGGCAGAAAGAAGATGCCAATAGTGAGTCGGGGCGCCAACAGGGATTACGAAGAGGCGGAGGATAACGGGGAGGAGGACCCCATGATCCTCGAGGAGATCGAGCCGGATAAGGAGAAGGAAGTTGCAGAGAAGCCAAAAAAGAAGCACGATGGCCGGCGTCGCATCAAGAGAGACGGACTGATGAAGGTCTACGTCTTCCAGCTGCTGTCTCGCGCTGTCTTTGAGGCGGCCTTTTTGTTTGGGCAGTACGTCCTCTACGGGCTGGAGGTGGCGCCGTCCTACATCTGCACGCGCTCTCCTTGCCCGCACACAGTGGATTGCTTCATTTCTCGTCCCACTGAGAAAACCATCTTCCTGCTCATCATGTACGGCGTCAGCGCGTTGTGTCTCTTCTTCACCATGCTGGAGATCTTTCATCTTGGCCTCAGCGGAATTCGGGACTGCTTTTGCCGGCCGCGGCCTCGCTCTCGAGCCCCTCGCCCCCCACCGCCGGCTAGCCAGAGGTCCTCGATCTGCCGCCAGCCCTCTGCACCTCCAGGATACCACACCGCTCTGAAGAAAGACCCGAATGGGAAGATGGGCTTCAGGGATAACTTCGGAGATTCGGGTCGCGAATCCTTTGGTGATGAAGCATCATCTCGGGAGCTGGAGAGGCTGCGCCGACACCTGAAACTGGCTCAGCAGCATCTGGATTTGGCATATCAGAACGAGGAGAACAGCCCGCCCCGCAGCAGCAGCCCAGAGTCCAACGGCATTGCAGTGGAGCAGAACAGACTGAACTTTGCCCAGGAGAAGCAAAGCAGCACCTGTGACAAAGGTAAGCCATTTCCTCTTCTCTCATCTTCATAAATCATGGCTTTCATGCAAGGAAACTGACCAATAGATGTCTTCACAGGTCTGCGTGCGTAAAATCAAACGATGAGAACAAAAACGGAAGTGATGTACTTGCTTGAGGTGGATGAAGACCCCAAGCCCTCCAGTGTTGCATCCCACTGTGCAGAACTCCACGCGGCAGACCCAAAGTGCTTATTAACTGCCGTCATGCAACAGAAGTGGTAAAGGTTGACATACATCTCCCTCAGGGCAGCTAACTGTTAGATACTATATGGATATTTTATTAAGAAACTTGGAGCTTCTTGTCATTTCTATCTTTTTTATTATTATTATTATTATTATTGTTTTGGTCGGTGTGTAAATCTCAAGTTTGCCTTTAGACTTGAACTGGAATTTTTTTACGGAAAGACCAAGCCAGTCGTTTTGTAACGTGTGTACTTAGTGAGAGTGAGTTGGTTGATTGTAGAAGCGAGCAAAAGGTTGAACAGGGCGCCTCGAATCAAACACCGGTACTGGGAGTTGTGATCTTATGAAGACTGTTCAAGATGTTGATCATCACACAACAAGGGCTTCTCTCGAGTGTCTCTTTTTTAAACGTCAGTGTTGGTCCGGAACTGATCAACACTTCCAATCCTGGAACCTGTGGCCTGTACTGTGCAGCTGTAGTTCTGTTTCTTCACAGATTTCAGGACTCAATCCATTTCCAAGATCAAAGTGAAACCTCTGAGCAAATGATCAAACTCCTTAAGGCTTTGGTGTTATGCTTTATAGCGTAGATTATTTGGATATCTGTGCTGTCCAGAACTGGTCTTCAGTATCAATTCTGTCTTCCTTGTACCCTTTCCTTTCCTGTGATGTTGCTGCTTTCCCTCATCTTTGCTGTCTTTCAATTAGTCCCTTTTTGTCTTGGTTGAATTTATGGTAAATGGTTTTATAGTGGATAGAACTAACTATGGAGGCTGCATGAAAAGGGAAGGAAACTAGGAAGCAATAACAGAAGGACACAATCTAGTAAAACCACCAAGGACAAGAACGATGCAAGGAACGATTGAAAGAATGATTGATGGGCAATGATAAGGGAAAGTAGTAACATAATAGGAAAGGACAAGAGGAAGCAAGGAAGACTGGATGGGAGACAATCTGGGAAATACTGAAGACCAATTCAAGCTGGGACAGGGATCCAAAGAGTGTAATCTACTTGGATTCTTTGGACGTAGATTACTGGGATTCCTGAGCGGTCTAGAATTGGTCTTCAGTATTTCAATGTTCTGACCTGTGTTGTGTAAATTTTCCATCATGTCTTCCTTGTATCATTCCCTTTCTTTCATGGCTATTACTACTTTATTGTTGCCATCTTTCCATGGGTTCCATCTTTCGGTCCTTGTGTCCTTCGATTGTTCAAATCTTTCCTCAATCTTGTGCTCTGGAAAGCGTCACGGTTCCGGCGGCGTCCTGTGAGCTCTCGCTGGTCCTTGAAAATCCAGGGGAGAAGGTGTACATCTCATGCCACGCCATACCCGTATCCACAGCAGGTCTACAAGGTGAACAGCCTCTAGCATGTTGGATCAAGGGGGTTAAAGGAAGTCAGCAAGTCAGATCTGTATCCGTCTTTCTTTATCCCGAAAGACGGTTAGTTCTACAAATGGTTGTAGAACCATTTGCCGTAAATTTGGTGAACTTCAGATCAACAATCCTCTTAGTTGTTTACGTTAAATAAAGTTTTTCTGTGCATCCTATCTGTATCTTGTGACTCGGTTGGTTTTTCTGTGTGCTCTCTTAGCTTGGAGCTGTTTCTGTTTTGCTGCTCTGTACATTCTCAGTCAGGACGAAGGAATCTTGAAGCAATGAACCTTCTTCGCAGTACAGGCCTCTTTTATAGGTAACTGGAACACTTGAGGTGCCTTTGTCCAAAGGAACAAACAAACCTGGGTAATGCTTGAAATAAAAGAACCATGTAACTCTTGATATTGCCATGTATTGTTTTGAAATGTTTGATACTGTTCTTTATTTTTGTATTCTGAGTATTGTTAAACGTTCACTACTGTCTCTGCTTTCCGTGGCTGGATTCTGAGAGTGAACCTGTTCTCAAAGCTGTTCGGTACAGTTTGAAAGATAAAGTGCAGCAGTTTTTCGTTTTTCTTTTGTTTTCCGTTTGGATCACCCTGTTGCTTCTTTTCTTCGGTACATGTTTTTTGTGACCATGAAATGTTTACTTCTGCCGCACCTGCCTGTTCAGTTGTCTGTTAGTTTAATAATAAAAGAAGCTGTGTGCCACTTCACCATCTGCTAAGTGCTAATTTTCTGGAGCTTGATGTTCCAGACCTGAGAGGATGGTTGCAAAAAAAAACTGCTACAATGTGAATTTCTTTTGATTGCACCAACTTTTGTATTCAGATTCATAACCACAGTGCCATTAGTACACCTTAAATATTGTCATCTCAGATATTTTTTGACCAACTTTTTTTGTACTTTTATACGTTTTTGTATTGACTAGTACTTTGTGGTTTCTAAAATAAACGTTTTTACAATCAGTTTTCTAAGTTGTCTCAATGGGAGTGGGGGGGTTTGGTAAGGCTTGCCTTACAAAATGTGATCAGGATTTGGCAGCAAAAAATTTACAAAGTTACACTTTGTAACTTTGCAGAGCTTTTAAGCAGTTTCAATATTTATATATTTGGACTGAGTCAGTTTGAAGAAATTTAAGAAAGCTGAGTAACAATCAAGGGCCTTTTATTGCTGGGAGATATTTAATGAGGACTGAATGGTGGTTTTCAAGCAAGATAATGGAGGGTCCAGCGGCTAACTGTTAGCATCTAGAGAGTCCAACGGCCAGAGAGAGAGAGAGGCATCCATTGGCATCCAGAGTCCAGTGATTAACCGTTGGCCTCCACGGAGAGTCCAGAGGCAACCATTTTAACATGATGTGAGTTTTCCTGCTGAAAATGTTTTCAATATTTAAATCACAGAATAATGATGGTGAATTGTGACATTATCAGTGTGAAGCAATTTAAAAAAAAACAATAAAGTAAGAAATTATCTGTAAGAAGCTGGTAAATATAAACATGCAATGGATCAATTAGTAGTTATAATTTTCAGATTGTATACAGATAGGATGAGAAAAGAAGAATAATTCACAAAGGAGAGAGAAAAATGGAAGGGCAAAACAAAAACTATCATAATGTATAACTTATTTATAGTATAAGTGAGGATCATATAAAATTTATTATATAAAGGTTATTTTCTATTGAAATGTGTTCACTGAGTACATTTTTCCAATGATGGCAGTCCTGATCTGTTTGGCAAAGGTTAAAGTCATAAGGAACTGTTTAGGATTTGTTTAGGACATTATTAATAATTATGGTGTCTCCTAATAAACAACGACATGATGATGATGGGATGAGGCAGTACTTATAAAATGGAGACACATTTATTTAATATTTTTAACAGTTTGTTAGAGGGTTCTATCAGTACATTCCAGCACAACCGGCCCTTTAAGAACATTCATGATCTTGATTTGGCCCAAAACGAAAATGAATGACGGCCTTGCTCTAAATTAAAGTGCATCTTTCACCTTAAACGCATGTTTAAAGTGACAGATTTTAAAGGCCTTGTACAGTAACAGGTCTCAAATTCACATTGTAGGTGCAAAAATGGCCCATGTCCCAAAATAAAAGGTATTAGTACCTCCTCTACCTAGCCTGCTTACTGCGCCGACTAACAATAGCGCCCCTAGCGACAACCGTTGGAGGTGACCAATCCTGAGCCTTAAACTGGCCATATGTTTAAGATTGAAGGCTCACAGGTTAGCCAGAAGCTAGAACAGACATAGTAAACAAAGATCATTTAAATGGAAGAAGAGCGTGAACTGGAATGGAAAACAACATGCTAACAGGCTTGGACATGCTAACTGCAGTGCTAACTGCTAAGAGAATTTTGGAATGTAACTTTACATTTACAGATCTTTAGATATTTTCATGGGAATATATCTACCAAGATAAGGTAGATCAATAAGAGCATACATACAATTAGGTTAAAAAATATTCATACCTCTGGAAAATGTAATAATTCTCTTCCAGGTCAAAGTTGGGACTCTGGCTTTGTTTCTGCTCCCCATCAGCGTCGTTCTTCCCCTCGCTCCCTCTGCCGTGTTATGGTGCTGCTGCTGTGGATTTCAGGCTGATTTTGCCATCTCTTCTGGATCCCATCTAATAATAATATTCATTCGGGCCACTTTCGTTGTAAGTCTCTTGGCGTGTCGCCATGTTGACATACTGCTGCTGGTGAAATGTTGCCTTCCCAGCTGGATGAATGTCACCCAAGGCTAAAATAAGTTGTGTTTTTTTCTCCTCCTCACCATGTCCAGACCAACTGCACCCTGAACAGTCGCACACACCTGAGGGTCTTAAACACACCTGAGGGTCTTAAACACACCTGAGGGTCTTAAACACACCTGAGGGAACCCGACCTCCTGAGCTCAGCAATCAGATCGCAGCCGCTCCGTTCTCCTCCAGCTTCATCACGCAAAACTCTTTTTTTTCCCCCTAGAGCTTTTTGGTTGATTTAACACTTTAAAACATTCGCTAATTAATTATATACAAAATACAGCAACTACAGTTTGACCTCAAAATATATTTTTCTACCATTGAAAAGAAACTTAAATATGCACTTTAGTTTCTCTCTGCCTGAGTTTGCTTTTCAGTTTGTTTTTTTTTTAGCATAGGATTTCATATGCTGTTATTCTGCCTGTTGGTATACCCATATTTTAGTGTCTTTGTGAGCCTGCTGCTTTATTATTTATGTTTTTATTACATTTAATAAAAAAAGTCGGATATTAATACTGTTAAGTATATACGTTGTATTTATTTACCTTAATCAAATCAGTATTCTACTTAACCAAATTGTTATTTGATTCCTCAACTGTCAGAATAATCAACAGATTACTTAATTACAACAGTAAACGTTTCCAACATCCGTAATTAACGCAAACGCACAATAATAAATATCTCTAATAATGTAATGGTGATTTGAGCCCATTGAGCTCTGGCGCCCTCTTCTGGTCAGCATCACGATCACAGTTCAAATAAACCATCAGTTCCTCTCAACCAGAATTTGAAGATTTTTGGTTCTGAACAATGACAATAACATTTTTAAGGTTGCAGGACAGATTTAGGAGAGTTTTAATGAAAATACATCCAGAGATGATGCTTCTGTTGTTTTAAATTTGCCAACAGTAACATAAGCTGCATCCCTCTATGACTACGAAGATAAATTTGCTTAATGGAAACAAGGCAATTTTTGAAAAAAAGGAAAAAAAAGCCTAGTCATGTGATCAACAACCAGATGTTACTACTGAGGGAAAAGACAAGAAACAGATGTTAGGCGGAAAATGGCGTATCATGTTTTCTTCTAATGATAGGCTGCAATTGTGATTTTTTAAAATATATATTAGCAGAATATCGAAAAGGTTTTGCGCCCATTTGTAATGAAAATGCAGCCAGAGACGAGCTACAACCAGAAGATCGGGTCCTTCTAATACTTTGACGTTTTGAATGAATAAACAGAAAATCCTCCAGATGATATAAAACAGTTTTTATAAACTCTTAAGCACAGGTTGTCAGTAACAGTGGTGAACAGAGAGGAGACAGAAAAACACTGGTTCACTGCAAAAACACAAAATCTTACAAAGTTTTTTTTGTCTAGTTCCTGGTGAAAATATTTCGGTTATAACAAACTATCAGGGCAACGATAAGAAAATAAAACAAGTCATCACCTATTTAGAGTTGCTTTTGAACATTAATAACTGGAACATTAACCAACATATCTGATGTGTCGATGATTTTAATGAAACTTGACAAAATGTGATGTTACTGTGTCCACAGCTGGTGACTGCATTATGTTTATATTTTTATATTTTCATGATCTAAAGCAGTTTGAAATGTCTTGTTGCTGAAATGTGCTACACAAATAAACATGATTGAACTTGATTAATATTACAACTTTATACTAGTAATATGACTTCATTTTACTAGTACTAAAGTACTACTTCCTCTGGCGAACTATTTCACTTATAATATGGGAAAAAAATTCTTGTTTTAGTGAAACTATCTGCCAGTAGAACTACTAATTTTTCATCAATGTTAAGAAATTAGACTTAAAACAAGCTCCTTTATCTTGGTGAAAAGTTTCTGGTAGATAAATAAGTTTTATAGTAAAAACTGAACGGTAATACTTGTTAATACTTTGTGATTTTTGCAGTGTGAGCTCCTGCCAAACGAACCTCATGAGAATAGAGGAAATCTCTGAGAAATTTTCAGAAGCCCAGCCGCTGGTCTTTGTCAAATTTACCTCCATCTTTCATATTATAATCTAAAATACTTGTTAATATTTTGCATTGTTCTGTGTCAGTAAAGGTTCGGCGGCTGTTAGGACTCGGTCAGGGTCATGCTCCAGACGCAGATGGGGCTGTGTCTGCTGTACGGTCGCCCTCCCAGCACCAGCAGCGTGTCAGGCAGGTTCTTTAAGATGTCTCCGTCCTCCTGGTCGAGCAGCAGATCGTCGGCGCAGCTCCACTGCCTCCTGAAGGCTTTATTCTCAAACATCAAGCTGTTCTGCGTCAGCTGGGGGTCAGGCTGAGTGTCGCTCTGTGCGTCCACGTCTGAAGACATTTTGCTGAATGTCTTCATCTCTATGTCCGAGTGGGAGACGGGGAAGCACTTGTTTTTGAAAAGTCTGGGTTTGGCATCCTGCGGCGTCGACTGCAGGGCCGATCCGGAGCCGTCGGTGTCGGGCTCGTAGCTGCGGCCGAGCCCGACGCAGCAGTGGTGAATCCGGTCCGGAGCGTCGGAGCCTGGCAGCGAGGCCACCTGGCTCCAGGTGTGGGAGGAGAAGCTGTACCTCCACAGGCTCCTGCTGGGAGAGTTCTGGCTTTCACCGCCTCCGAACAGCAGCATGCTGTCCCTGTAGGTCACGGCGGCGTGGCCCATCAGCCGAGGGGGGCCCGGCCTGCGGAGCACAGGGACAGGAGCCTCCATTAGTCCATTACTAAATTAGTCCACAGTTATTTCAATAATCTAGACACTGTGATTAATCCTTCACACAGCATTCAGACTAATTCATATGAACAAAGAGAAGACTAAGTTCTGTGCTATTATGCACAGTAGGACTAGAGTATAATCCAACCTTTAGTTACTGTGATAGTTTAATAAATCAGACAAGCTGTTAACAAATACCAAACTATTCTGAAGACCAAACACCTCCAGCTCAATGTTGGCTTCAAATTTTAGCGACAGGAAACCTTGGCGCTCACTTGAGGCAGGTCCATGTGTGATTGGTGCTGTTCCAGCTCCAGAAGTCCCTCTGCTCTCGCAGACCCTTCAGGCCTCCAAACAGGAACATGCAGTTCTGGTAGGCCACGGCCGAGTGATTGTGTCTGGGCCCAGGAACGGACGCTCCCCGATCAGAACCGCTCAAGCCAGACCAAGCCGTCGTATCTGTCCGAGACAGAGACAAACACCTGATTTAACTCTCTTCAGAAATCCTGGAAATGAGTAAAAAGCTGATTAAAATGCTCATTTTTCTTTTTTTTATTCTAGTGTGGATAAACTTACTGAGGTTTAAACTCCAGAACTCCTGCAGGGATCCCTTTATGTCCATGAAGCCTCCGTAGACGAGCATGGTAGAGCCGAGCACCACGGCGCTGTGGCCTTTCCGGTTGCTCGGCCTTTGGCTCTGGAAACAAACATCAAGACAACGATAAAACATCAGGTGTCAATGAAACTGTGCTGCTGAAAAAAATGGTTCTTATATTGTACTGGCATTATCTGAAAACTGACAGAAAATGCTACAAAAACTGAAAAATAAATAAAAACCTAACCTTCAATTTGAGTATTCAGTGGGACAAAAACCTGATAAATACTTTCTGTGAAATTATAAGTTCTCTTCCGGATTTGGACTGGAAGAGAGTTGAATTTATTTTGGATTTATCTGTTTCACACCTGACCCACCTGGACTGTTTGTTGCTGAAAAGCTCAGCAACAAACCGAGACTCACTGGATCCGTTTCGGCATCCAAACTAACAGAAAATTGGACTTGGTAGTTACGTTAAAAGTTAATTAGACCTAGCAAACCAGTAGCGATTCCCTGAGACTTCGTCTCCGACTGTCTGACAAAGACAGAGCTGAAGTCTGTTTTGGAGCTACGCAGAAATTTGACAGGAAGTGAAACATGGTGGTAAGCTAAGGGGTTTTTCCACACCTGATAGTCTGGTAGTCTTGCTTCAACTAGTTTACATTACAAATTTGCACTACATCCTCCCTTTTCGGTTTCTGTAGCTCTCTTTCTGACTGCACTGCATGAAGTGAACCAAACCCTTTAAAAAACCTGTTCCCCTCCTCGCCTCTGGAGGCGCTGCACCAAGAACCACTGAGTGAAACGACAGAAGAAGACACTGAGCGCCACTTTCTTCTTCACTAAATGTAAACAAAATGAAGTAGCGTCAGATTTTAGTGGCTGTAAGATTTTTTTTGTTTTAGATAGAAAACCACAAGCCATTTTTCCAGCTAGCGCTAAGCTAACGTGTTTGTTTTATTTGTAATGACCCAGAATGCACTGTGCTGTAGTCCTGTTCCTGCTTCATTTTCTGGTTGTCTTCCAGCTGTTAAAGTTGTTTTTCTAAACTCTGACTGTCGATGAGGTCAGATTTAGAGCAGCGGTTTTTTTCTGTCTCACTAGAGCAGCATGTTTCATGTTTTCTTGTTTTTCCTATTTTGAAAAGTGACCAAAAGAAATGGGCGGGTCTGTGCCATGCTATATTTATCTGCCAGGGAAACAGGATTTGTTTTGAGATGCCAGTAAATGTGGTAATTTAACTAAACATTTCTCACTGTGATTATTTTCCCACCAGAAGAATGTAATCAAATTAAAATGTAGATTATTTTATTGAGATAGCTTATGCTGATTTACCTGAGGGGAGCTGGTCTTCCCCTGGCAGGGAACCCACTTCTCATTTACTGAAACAAACAGAAAATAGAAGAAACCAGTTAAAGAAAACCCTCATTAGAAAACATGTAGAGGAAGAGAAACAAGCTGCAGAATTTGTAATAGTGTTTTCTAAGGGTAACCCTTAAAGCTAAAGTATGTTGCAGACTGTTTTCTATGAAACATACATGCACATATGCAGGAACCAGGTCCGGAAACATTCTACTTCCTGTTCACTGGTATTAAATCATTGCACAGGTACTAAGGCCTAGTCCACACAAAGCCAGATATCTGGGACATTAATATATGTTTATGTGTTTGACCTTTCATCCAGATAAAAACTGTTCAATGTCACTAAAAACCATTATTTATAAAAGCTCCAACCAAAGTGGAGAGTTGTGAAAACTCTATTTGTGTTTGTGTGTGAAGATGAGAAAAAAACAAATGATGCACTAATATATCCACACATTGGTTTTACATGATTCCCAGTCAATGCTGCTTTGTGTTTTACTAACTTTATATTGTGATATTCTATTTAAAAATAGATTAGGGTGTTTTATAGTTTAAGACCGGCCTAAATCTCTTAACTAATTCTACTTGCATGTATTCAACCAGGTAAACAAAAGCTAAAAATAGAAAAATAGCAGGGGTTGGATGTTTTTTGAGGCCAGAACCAGCATGCACAGGAGTTTTTTTGGAAACTAGACTTTTTGCTAACAGCTTGAAGATCAGCAGAGGGTAAAATCGTCGTCCTGAGTGAAACTCACCGACATCAAACACCCACAGGGGGCATCGCCGCCCAGTGTATGCAGAATCCCACATGCCTCCAAACACATACAGGAAACCCTGAAGAGGCCCAGAAACCAGTTAGCAAGTCATATCTGCTTATCTGGCACGGTTTAAAGGAAATGAATAAAAAGTGTTTGAAGTTTTTACCTTATGAGCCACCATAGAGTGCTGCTCCAGCTCCTCTGGTGCAGCTTCGCCTGAGCAGCTCAGCCTGGTCCATTCATCCAACACTGAAACAAATAAACACAACAAAACTATGTTTTTGTTTGCTCAGTTTTTCTTTAATATCTTTCTAAAACTCTGTTGTGTTTATATTTACAGTACAGCATCTGTATTTCAATACAATAGCATCAAAAAGATCAATTATTTGTTGAATAGGCTTTGCTTCAAAATCCTCTCAAAGCTGCTGATATCTGTGTTGCTTGTTAACATTTACTATCTAATCATAATAATAATAATAAGATCACAAAAAGTGTTCTTTAGTAAATTTTTATTTTATTATACTTTGTTCTGGCTTAAACTTTTATTTATTCATTTTTTATTTATCTCCCTCTCTTTCTCACTTCTACTCAAAATATCTTTGACCCCAGGTTAATCAAAGAATATTAGAAAAGAAAAATAATAATGCAAATCAGAAAATAACTGAAGAGATTAAAGGAAAAAAAGTATACCAAAACCCACCTGTTAAGCAATTTAATTGTTTTTATTTCGACACCATTTGATAATGTTCTGTCCTTTGTCTTTGACCAGATTGTATCCATGTTAATACATTACTCCTTTTTTGCTTATCTTCATTGCTGTTATATATTCTCTTATCTGGTTATTTATTTTGTAGATCGATACCTGTTTTTGTTCGTCTGTAATGTTTTCTTTGTTTCATATCCACTAATCAGTGAAGATTGTTTTTAGCTGCCTTCTGTGCAACAAATGATCAACCAAACACTAAAGGAATGCTACATTGTTGCATTTTAGAAAAGGAAATGTTTATTTTCTTATTTAAAAAAGGAAATGAATTACTGTTTATTGCATCATTTCAGGCATTTCTAGCACAATGAAAAATCTGCAGAATGTGCCAGTTCTTTTAAATCTGATTAATCGATTGTCATAATAATTGTTAGATGTACCTTTAGACATGATCCATGTGTCAGTGTTGCTCACCCAAAGAGTCATACATTTCTTTAGAACTTCCTATAATAATCCAGAGACAGTCTGATAATGATCTGTGGAGTTTCCTCTAAGCTGCAGCACTTTAAGGCTGAAACGATTAATCATGAATAATCAACTATGGCTAACAGCTGTGACTCAGTTTGGACCTGTGGTCAGCAAGCTCCATAGATCTAAACCTTACTGTGTCGAAAGCAGAAAGCAGGTGGAAAAACTCATTTCTAACCAGAAGTGAAAATATGATGATGAGAAGCAAATTTTTAAACTTTGAATGTTTGACAGAAATGGTTACTCATCAGTAACCAGGTAACTTCCTGATGCTGTGGTTCTGCTGTTCATGAAGGCCCTTACCAACGCTGTACTTCCAGAAGTCTCCCAGGCAGCTGTTGTCTCTTCCCCCCAGGACGTAGACGTCCCCATCGTAGCTGCAGCAGGCGTGCTTGTAGCGGTCACACGGACAGGGGCTGCTCTGAGGGAGCGGCGTCCACAGGCAGGGGTTACCTGGCATCTTTCAGCCCATCCGGCTCAGCATCTACAAAAAGACGAAACAAACAATCCATGCTGCTTTTAGAAACACGATAACACCACTATTACTCAGGAGTATGGCTGAGACCAAACTACCTAGCAATTTCCTGCTAAGCCCCAATGGGATGACCCAACGCATGGCGTTATGGAGTGGTTGCCATGGTTGCAGTTTGTTAGGTCGTTCACCTGAGATGTTTCGACCCAGAGCCGAACTCCAGGGAGAATATCTCCAGCCACAAAGTTTTTCGACAGCCAACCGTCCCTCCTCTACACTCCTACCTAATCTAGGGCTGAAACGATTAATCGTGATTAATCGGTTATTTTCTTATTTGGAAAAGGAAGTGAAGATTTTGTTTATGTGCATCTTTTAAAGTATTTCTAAGAATAATTGTTAGAATAATAAACTGCTAGAATAATTGTTAATCATCATTAACAACGATGAGCTGAAATGATTAATTGGTTATTGAAATAATTGTCATCTAATTTAGTAATTGATTAATTGTTATCTGGAGCATACAAACGCAAAAAATGCGACACATCGCTTAGCGATAAAAAATAACTCCCAGTACATGAACTTTGTGCAAACTGTAATCTAGGGATGATGCTAAAACCAAAGATGTAATGTAAAAAAAACAAAAAAAACAAGAACCTCCAGGTAAAAACTGACCCAGACACATAGCTGAATGAAGACAAGCTTTATCTTTTTATTTCTGCATTTTTCTAAATCGGTTGAATTATTTTTTTCCATCAGGGTGGCGGCTGCTACGCTCCAACACCTGAGCCATTCAGTTGATTAATAATTTAACACCATAGAATGTGATCCAGGTGACGTGAAACACCACTCAGTGATGCGCAGCATCATAAAAAAATAACAGTGGCAGCAAGAAATTTATTGCCACAGATGTTTTCATACGGAGCAATTTGGTTTATTATCCATACTTCAGCATTATTCATCTAAAATATGACAGTTCTGTTTTGCTTTTTGTAAGTTTCTGCCAATATTTTACTCATTAAAAATGTTTTTGAGTTGACTTCAACTTGTTCGGCTGGCGGTCTTTCTGTTTACTTGGATCACTCAACAGATCTGCTTTTGATTTTCTAAAATTTCAGCAACTTTATTAAATTTTGAGTTTTCTTCTGTTGATTTTAACTTTGTCACACTGCATTTTTGTGTGGAAATGCAGATTTTTCTTGTTAACAATATCTTTTTTCACAGTTGGTTCCATTATATCATAAATACACTCAATAAATCCAAAGCCTATTTGGTAATGGATACATTTGTTTTTATGGGTTTAATTTTGGTTTATCATGTTTCTGGTCAAACAACTGACAACCGATGAATTTGTAAACATTTGTCACTTTTACAGTTATTACAGTAAATACTACAACACGTCTTACCCTTAGCATCGGCGATAATTGATTTACAAAATCGGTTTATAAAATCGGTTATCAGAGATTGGCCACAAAATCTCAGATTGGTGCATTTATATTTTAACTTCAATTTAACTTTGTATAATTTTGTAACCTTTACAGGTAGAAAATGTTGCTGAATGCGAATTTACAATAATTTTTAATTGCTTTGAAATGTAATCAGATCACATTTTATTTATATTTATTATAGTAAAATCTGAACTGATTTAATTATGACAAATAACGTTTCGTCACAAAAAAGGACGTTTCGTCACATTCTGAAGATAACGTCGTTTTTCTCGGGTTAAAACGTGTTAAAGCGAACAAACATATTGTATTTGACACCAACAAACTAGTTTCAGGCAACAATCGTAAAGAAACCCCGGTTAGAAACCTTCATATGCGGTTAACAGTTTTGTTAAAAAGCGGTCCTCTGTAACGCCCTAAGGAGGCAGGACAATCATTTTAGCTGGAAAACTGTTTACTAATTCACACAAACACAATCCAACACTCGTTTTTATCTGTCTCAACTCACATACGTTTATTAATAAGTATGTTAATTTCTGTCTGTTTAACAAACTTCACACAGGAGGAAATGAGATCTGGAGGGGATCGCCTGCGACCGTTAATCTGTTTTTTACGTAAATAAACCTTTTTGAGCATCGTGTTTTCTCACAAAACCTTTTTACACATTACAGGCAAAGACAGTCGTTGGTACAGACATAAAGAATACATATATACTTCACTCTTACGTTAACTTTCCAGGACGGCTTCTTCTTCTTCGTCTTCTTGTCTTCGGCTCTCAGATCGGAATCTGAGCATATATGATGTATTCAATGACCCCCCGGAAAGTTTCCCCCTCCAACTAAAGATTACAAAATATAGCGACAAAGACATTCGTGGTTGGATACGAAAGTTTCAACCACGAGGTCATTATTACGAAGGTTTCGTGTAATTTCTATCAGCCACATTCAAGCAGTTTACTATCAAGCACTCAATAAACATGTATGTAAATTTGATAGGCTGGCTCTTTCATTTATCTTCCAATAGACTCAAACAAGTTTAAGTATCCCTATAACAATGTTATAAACGTTAGGTAACTCGCTGATGTCACGCAGCCTTTAAAAAGAAGCAGTGTCAGCGTGTTAAGATGAAATTTCAAGTTTTACAACAGCAGTGAAGGCAGCTTCAGCCGGAGGGGCGTTCATGGAACAGAACCTGGCATGTTTAAACAGACTTTCACGTCAATTCGCAGCTTATTTCTACTCAGGTCATGTGATTGAAACATGTTTGAACATGAGGACGTGTTATGACAATAACTGCGTGGACTTCGAGCCCCATTAACATTTTATAAGTGTTTATTTTATAACTACAGAGAATGATCACGAAGAAGCCATGCGATTTGCTCTGCAAATGTTTTACTTTTAATGTTCTTTTGGGACACAATTAAAAATCTGGATACATCCATATGATAAATGCCTCATTAACCAAATGCAGATGTTTTGTACCAGTTTTCTCAAGTTTTTTCACTGATTCTTATTTTGAACTATGTCTGGAACAGGGGTGTATCCAAAGTATGGTCTTATATATATATATATATATA